>NW_026854342.1:0-291491 GCF_026571515.1 Ruditapes philippinarum
CCAAAGGGGATACAGAACGCAAAATCAAGTAGTTTTTTTTCGAGATAAACATTCCCAGACTGAATTGAAATTAGAATTTTTAAAGAGAAAATAACCTTTGAGGCAGAGCTGACTTTGATTTTCGTAAATAAGTTGGAAAATTGTCTTAGCTAGAAATACGACATTATCAGCAAGTTATTATCCACGAAAACCAAATGTGTATGAACAAAGATGACATATTTTTATATTTGTAACAGTTTTCCGCTTGCCTAACAGAATATTCACGACATGTGTTGATGTTTTTCCGAAACCTTGTTCTTATTTGCACGCTAAAAGATTGATAGTTGACATGTCATTGACAGTTGGTACAAAAGAACCAACCTAACTATTTTTCTATAGCAGATACGAACTATTGTCACGCAAGAACAAAGTGGCTACCATTCAACATATGTTGTCTGCCTATTTGATAATTGTTTCCCTCCACAAAATAACAGCTTTTGAAAAGTATTTATAGTAAACATTTTAGCGTTTCAAATGCATAAGTCAAGTTCCAATGTAATCATGTTAAATGATTTATGGCAGAGTTATGTCCCTTTCACTTTGAAAAAATTAGAATTTTTTAGTTTCCGTTCATTATATCCCCAACAGTTGTACACAATCAACTCAAATTTGACATGGGTACGTCAAAGGAATTCACAGGGGTCAAGTTCAAATTTGGTCATGGTTTGATGATGTTTTGCAGAGTTATGCCCCTATTTCTTATAAAAAAGAAATTTTCAGGTTGCGTTATTATCTCCCCAACAGTTAAGTACATTTGACTCAAAATAATGATACGGATATTCCATAGAGATAAGCAGGTCAAAATCGAATTTGGTCATGGTTCGATGATTTTTGACCTTAATTTTGAAAAAAAAAAGAATTTTTCAGTTTTCATTCATTATCTCCCCAACAACTGTACACATTCAACTAAAATTTGATATATTAAAATAATGCGCAGATCGTGTTTGGAATTTGGTCATGGTTAAATGATGTTTGGCTGAGTTATGTCCCTTTTACTTTGAATAAAGGAAATTTTCAGTTTCTGTACATTATCTTCCCAACAGTTGTACGTATTCAACTCGGATTTAATATATGGATATGTCATAGGAATATGGTGGTCAAGTTCCTATTTGGTCATGGTTTGGTGATTTCTGGCAGAGTTATTCCTCCTGAACTTTGAAAGAAATCGGAAATTTTTGTTTCCGTTCATTATCTCCCCAACAGTTATACCCCTTATACTTAATTTGACATAGGAATAAGCAGGCCAAGTTTGAATTTGGTCATGCTTCGATGATTTTGTACAAAGTTATCGCTCTTAAACGTTTGAAATTTTCAGTTTCAGCACTTTTACTTTTGTGAACTGTATGTAGTCATTATATCGTCTACAAATATGCAACATGCAATTTGCAAAAGGTTAACACTAAATACTTTCATGGCCTTGAACTTTGTATAAAAATGGTTTGAGTTTAACATTGAAAAGTTGAACGCCTTTGACTTAGAATAAAAAAATAATAGGTTGTGCAAGAAAATTTGGGACTAAATATTATTATATCATTTGAAATTTTGGCTGCATGCGGGGGCATTCGTGGCGTGGCGACTCATTTCTTGTTTCTTCAACCATCTTATCTGGGTAAAACAATCTGAGTGCCTGAAGTTGATAAAATAAATCAATGATTAGGTTTGTCACTTAAAAACTGCGAAAGGATAATGAGTATGTTGCCATATTTTTGGGGGGTTTCAGCTATGGTCTTGCCCTCTAATAGTGCGGCTGACACCATATATTTCTGTAGTTGGCTAGTGATTACCCCAATGATTAAAAAATATTATTCCAATTCAGTAATATTATGTTTTTAAACTATATAAGTTACACATATCATTGTGATGTTAGTAACACAGACACTATTAAAATTGCCTAGCTTATTACCTTTTGGAGGAAATCACCAAAAGCTTCATTATAAACCATGCATTATTTCAGATCCGGGTAATCATCACAAAAAGTAACATCCCATTCACTGTCTCTATTTTCGAATTTCTTATAGCTTTATGTCAATTGAAACAGAAAAATAACATACGATTGTAAAAATATTTGAGACTTTTCTCCTCCACTACAATGAAGTACAATGAGTTAATGTATTCAAAGACATGTTTTTAAAGGAAGCATTACACCCCCCTTTTGATAGGTCGAGTTCTCAAGGCACACAGTATCAAAAGAATACTGAAAAATAAAATAATGAAAACTTTATGGTTTCGTGTTTAAGCTAAAGATATGTTTAGCAAAGTTATTTTCTATCAGTCTTGTCTAGTTTGACAGAAGCAGCATGGCGTATAGACCGCATATGTTTAATATCATCAGTATATATATGATATCAAAAGCCAGGTTTCCGTACAATTTAGCTGCTATCATTTTCCAATAAATCTCAATTTAAATTTAGCATGATTTTGAAATAATTAATAGTGCTTATATCATTTTAGCTTTGAACTTTATAACACTTTGTTATTGTCTATGTATATCTTTCTAAACTTTGATTTTAATTATATGTTGTCAAACGAGATGTTCCGAATGAAATGGTTGTCTTAGAAATTAAAAAGTTTATTCATAGAAGCCAACAAAATGATTTTATCTTTTATATCATATTGACTTATGTCACTTCTTAAACCAAATAAACACTTACCTTCGAATGTATATGTTCATCGATTTCCGACGACAAACGATTTATAGAAACACGAATGACGTCATTGGTATTTTTTGTGTTTTGTGTCTTAATATCATGTTTTTTCCATTCATTTACTTTTTATTGTTGTTTCTTTCGTCTTTTTGTTAAAATCTTAAACTTCATTTCTTTCTGTATATATACAGGTAATAATAGCATCGCACAAAGTAACAATCTGTTATTAATGCAACTTATTATCCATTTGCAACTCTGTAATTTTAGGGTAATTGATTTATTTGAATTATGATTGATGAAAACATCAAAAATCATAACGAGTTAATATTCCCCAAATAGATAAAATAGACATATTAGCGATTATCCAATAGTTTAATGTGTTCCACTGTGTTTATGTCTGAAACATGTTTAAGTTCCAGAATGTGGAAGCACTTTTTCTTGTTCTGTCTAAGCCTTCATTATTTATTTAGAATTATGTTCCAACAAAAATAAATTTGAAATAGCAAAAGTGTAACTCACTTATAAAAGATATTTGATACATAAATCTTTATATTATTCATCTCGTCGGTATAAAACAAGGCGTTGTATCACTAAACGTGAAATATTTCTCTATTTTATGTTTTTCTTCACCCTTTCTCTGTTTTAAACAGCTGTCGTTCGCACAAACATAGATACTATGTCTTTTTTCTTTGCCCAGTTAACAGGGAGATACAAATTGTACCCATTCTAACATGCACTCATGCATGCATTTAAAGACATTTTAATGCTCTAAGCAAGGTATTTGCTGTTCTTCTTGCTGATGCATTGTACTGATTCTAAAGTTCATTTATTTCCTTATTTTTTTGTTTGTTTTACACAGATTTTAACACGGATTCCGTCACGGAGAAATTACACATCGCCCAAGGATCAAACAAGCAACCAAACCCTGGATTACAAAAC
Source organism: Ruditapes philippinarum (assembly GCF_026571515.1). Taxonomy (NCBI): domain Eukaryota; kingdom Metazoa; phylum Mollusca; class Bivalvia; order Venerida; family Veneridae; genus Ruditapes; species Ruditapes philippinarum. The sequence goes on from NW_026854342.1 coordinate 3,624, forward strand.
CGATGTTCTCCATATTGAGTTAAGCGGGTGGAATCATTTTCAAACACGTGTTTACATGCAGAAAAATATATCAGAATAAAACTTAATTTTGCTGACTTTTGTAAGTAAAGTTGTATTCAGTGCAACCAGGCACATATTTGTCTTAATAACATGTTTGATAATTTTAGATACGTTTCCATTTGCTGGTTTGTCTAATGTGTGTGTTTTGTAGGAGTTGGAAAATGATAAGAATTTTATTGAGTTATTTCGTATACAAATTTGTTTATCTAAAGGTTATTAAAGATAATACGTTTTACGTAATACTTTCTGCGTTTTGTACGATATGAATGTTTTTCTTAGTCTGCATGTTTCATTTTCTTTCAATTATTGTTAATTTTATAAATGATCTCATGTCGTCTATGTATGATGGCTCATTGCCACTGCGATACTGCGCATTTTCTCCTGAAACAATATACAATTTTATAGAGTTAAAACAGAAATATATAGTTGAAGCACACACTGTCAGAAAACTTATAATTAAGTTACAGACAGGCAGCATGCAATGTTCGTGAAGTTAGCCGGACAGCCGGAACAGCCGGAGCAGCCGGAACTCATTTCGTCTACTCGGGCTACTCCGGCTAGCCGGAATCCGGTTCCGGCTATACAGGCTGGCCGGAAATTATACGATAAAACCTGTGCAAAAGACCATTGGCTAATTCCATAATGTAATGTCAAATTACTGATCACAACAATCTCCGGCTATTACGGCTAGCCAGAAAAAAAAACAAATCAAGGCTAACATAAGATGAAAAAAATTTATCTGACAGCAGATTGAACAATATAATTATGTGTCGTGCATTGTGTGTCCGGGTGTCCGCGGGTATAGGTGTGTCCATCGGGAATACTCTGGTACTTTTGCCGACGGGGAGCCGAAAAATCGTTCTAGACAGCTCGTATCTGGCCAATTCCGGCTGGCCCTGTGGGGACCAGACTCAAATTACGCAGCAAACCCACATGGTGGGATGGTTAGGGGGTCTGACCGGGTGTCCGCGGGTATAGCTGTGTCCGTCGGGAATACTCTGGTATTTTGCCGACGGTGAGCCGAAAGTCGTTCTAGACAGCTCGTATCTGGCCAATTCCGGCTGGCCCTGTGGGGACCAGACTCAATTACGTACAACCGCACATGGTGGGATGGTAAAGGGGTCTGACCGGGTGTCCGCGGGTTATAGGTGTGTCCGTCGGGAATACTCTGGTATTTTGCCGACGGTGAGCCGAAAATCGTTCTAGACAGCTCGTATTGGCCAATTCCGGCTGGCCCCTTGTGGGGACCAGACTCAATTACGCAGAACCGCACATGGTGGGATGGTTAGGTGGTCTGACCGGGTGTCCGCGGGTATAGGTGTGTCCGTCGGGAATACTCTGGTAGGTTTTGCCGACGTCGGGAATGAGCCGAAAATCGTTCTAGACAGCTCGTATTGGCCAATTCCGGCTGGCCCCTGTGGGGACCAGACTCAATTACGCAGAACCGCACATGGTGGGATGGTTAGGTGGTCTGAACCGGGTGTCCGCGGGTATAGGTGTGTCCGTCGGAATACTCTGGTATTTTGCCGACGGTGAGCCGAAAATCGTTCTAGACAGCTCGTATCTGGCCAATTCCGGCTGGCCCCTGTGGGGACCAGACTCAATTACGCAGAACCGCACATGGTGGGATGGTTAGGTGGTCTGACCGGGTGTCCGCGGGTATAGGTGTGTCCGTCGGGAATACTCTGGTATTTTGCCGACGTTGAGCCGAAAATCGTTCTATACAGCTCGTATCTGGCCAATTCCGGCTGGCCCCTGTGGGGACCAGACTCAATTACGCAGAACCGCACATGGTGGGATGGTTAGGTGGTCTGACCGGGTGTCCCGCGGGTATAGGTGTGTCCGTCGGGAATACTCTGGTATTTTGCCGACGTTGAGCCGAAAATCGTTATATACAGCTCGTATCTGGCCAATTCCGGCTGGCCCCTGTGGGGACCAGACTCAATTACGCAGAACCGCACATGGTGGGATGGTTAGGTGGTCTGACCGGGTGTCACGCGGTATAGGTGTGTCCGTCGGGAATACTCTGGTATTTTGCCGACGGTGAGCCGAAAATCGTTCTATACAGCTCGTATCTGGCCAATTCCGGCTGGCCCCTGTGGGGACCAGACTCAATTACGCAGAACTGCACATGGTGGGATGGTTAGGTGTTCTGACCGGGTGTCCGCGGGTATAGGTGTGTCCGTCGGGAATACTCTGGTATTTTGCCGACGTTGAGCCGAAAATCGTTCTATACAGCTCGTATTTGGCCAATTCCGGCTGGCCCCTGTGGGGACCAGACTCAATTACGCAGAACCGCACATGGTGGGATGGTTAGGTGGTCTGACCGGGTGTCCGCGGTATAGGTGTGTCCGTCGGGAATACACTGGTATTTTGCCGACGGTGAGCCGAAAATCGTTCTAGACAGCTCGTATCTGGCCAATTCCGGCTGGCCCCTGTGGGGACCAGACTCAATTACGCAGAACCGCACATGGTGGGATGGTTAGGTGGTCTGACCGGGTGTCCGCGGGTATAGGTGTGTCCGTCGGGAATACTCTGGTATTTTGCCGACGTTGAGCGAAAATCGTTCTATACAGCTCGTATTTGGCCAATTCCGGCTGGCCCCTGTGGGGACCAGACTCAATTACGCAGAACCGCACATGGTGGGATGGTTAGGTGGTCTGACCAGGTGTCCGCGGGTATAGGTGTGTCCGTCGGGAATACTCTGGTATTTTTGCCGACGGTGAGCCGAAAATCGTTCTAGACAGCTCGTATCTGGCCAATTCCGGCTGGCCCCTGTGGGGACCAGACTCAATTACGCAGAACCGCACATGGTGGGATGGTTAGGTGGTCTGACCGGGTGTCCGCGGGTATAGGTGTGTCCGTCGGGAATACTCTGGTATTTTGCCGACGTGAGCCGAAAATCGTTCTATACAGCTCGTATTTGGCCAATTCCGGCTGGCCCCTGTGGGACCAGACTCAATTACGCAGAACCGCATTTGGTGGGATGGTTAGGATGTCTGACCGGGTGTCCGCGGGTATAGGTGTGTCCGTCGGAAATACTCTGGTATTTTGCCGACGGTGAGCCGAAAATCGTTCTAGACAGCTCGTATCTGGCCAATTCCGGCTGGCCCCTGTGGGGACCAGACTCAATTACGCAGAACTGCACATGGTGGGATGGTTAGGTGGTCTGACCGGGTGTCCGCGGGTATAGGTTTGTCCGTCGGGAATACTCTGGTATTTTGCCGACGTTGAGCCGAAAAATCGTTCTATACAGCTCGTATTTGGCCAATTCCGGCTGGCCCCTGTGGGGACCAGACTCAATTACGCAAGAACCGCACATGGTGGGATGGTTAGGTGGTCTGACCTGGTGTCCGCGGATATAGGTGTGTCCGTCGGGAATACTCTGGTATTTTGTTGCCGACGGTGAGCCGAAAATCGTTCTAGACAGCTCGTATCTTGGCCAATTCCGGCTGGCCCCTGTGGGGACCAGACTCAATTACGCAGAAACCGCACATGGTGGGATGGTTAGGTGGTCTGACCGGGTGTCCGCGGGTATAGGTGTGTCCGTCGGGAATACTCTGGTATTTTGCCGACGTGAGCCGAAAATCGTTCTATACAGCTCGTATTTGGCCAATTCCGGCTGGGCCCTGTGGGGACCAGACTCAATTACGCAGAACGCACATGGTGGGATGGTTAGGGGGTCTGACCGGGTGTCCGCGGGTATAGGTGTGTCCGTCGGGAATACCCTGGTATTTTGCCGACGGTGAGCCGAAAATCGTTCTATACAGCTCGTATCTGGCCAATTCCGGCTGGCCCCTGTGGGGACCAGACTCAATTACGCAGAACCGCACATGGTGGGATGGTTAGGTGGTCTGACCGGGTGTCCGCGGGTATAGGTGTGTCCGTCGGGAATAACTCTGGTATTTTGCCGACGTTGAGCCGAAAATCGTTCTATACAGCTCGTATTTGGCCAATTCCGGCTGGCCCCTGTGGGGACCAGACTCAATTACGCAGAACCGCACATGGTGGGATGGTTAGGTGGTCTGACCGGGTGTCCGCGGGTATAGGTGTGTCCGTCGGGAATACACTGGTATTTTGCCGACGGTGAGCCGAAAATCGTTCTAGACAGCTCGTATCTGGCCAATTCCGGCTGGCCCCTGTGGGGACCAGACTCAATTACGCAGAACCGCACATGGTGGGATGGTTAGGTGGTCTGACCGGGTGTCCGCGGGTATAGGTGTGTCCGTCGGGAATACTCTGGTATTTTGCCGACGTTGAGCCGAAAATCGTTCTATACAGCTGGTATTTGGCCAATTCCGGCTGGCCCCTGTGGGGACCAGACTCAATTACGCAGAACCGCACATGGTGGGATGGCTAGGTGGTCTGACCGGGTGTCCGCGGGTATAGGTGTGTCCGTCGGCAATACTCTGGTATTTTGCCGACGGTGAGCCGAAAATCGTTCTAGACAGCTCGTATCTGGCCAATTCCGGCTGGCCCCTGTGGGGACCAGACTCAATTACGCAGAACCGCACATGGTGGGATGGTTAGGTGGTCTGACCGGGTGTCCGCGGGTATAGGTGTGTCCGTCGGGAATACTCTGGTATTTTGCCGACGTTGAGCCGAAAATCGTTCTATACAGCTCGTATTTGGCCAATTCCGGCTGGCCCCTGTGGGGACCAGACTCAATTACGCAGAACCGCACATGGTGGGATGGTTAGGTGGTCTGACCGGGTGTCCGCGGGTATAGGTGTGTCCGTCGGGAATACTCTGGTATTTTGCCGACGGTGAGCCGAAAATAGTTCTAGACAGCTCGTATCTGGCCAATTCCGGCTGGCCCCTGTGGGGACCAGACTCAATTACGCAGAACCGCACATGGTGGGATGGTTAGGTGGTCTGACCGGGTGTCCGCGGGTATAGGTGTGTCCGTCGGGAATACTCTGGTATTTTGCCGACGTTGAGCCGAAAATCGTTCTATACAGCTCGTATTTGGCCAATTCCGGCTGGCCCCTGTGGGGACCAGACTCAATTACGCAGAACTGCACATGGTGGGATGGTTAGGTGGTCTGACCGGGTGTCCGCGGGTAAAGGTGTGTCCGTCGGGAATACTCTGGAATTGGCCAGATACGAGCTGTCTAGAACGATTTTCGGCTCACCGTCGGCAAAATACCAGAGTATTCCCGACGGACACACCTATACCCGCGGACACCCAGTCAGACCACCTAACCATCCCACCATGTGCGGTTCTGCGTAATTGAGTCTGGTCCCCACAGGGGCCAGCCGGAATTGGCCAGATACGAGCTGTCTAGAACGATTTTCGGCTCACCGTCGGCAAAATACCAGAGTATTCCCGACGGACACACCTATACCGCGGACACCCAGTCAGACCACCTAACCATCCCACCATGTGCGGTTCTGCGTAATTGAGTCTGGTCCCCACAGGGGCCAGCCGGAATTGGCCAGATACGAGCTGTCTAGAACGATTTTCGGCTCACCGTCGGCAAAATACCAGAGTATTCCCGACGGACACACCTATACCCGCGGACACCCAGTCAGACCACCTAACCATCCCACCATGTGCGGTTCTGCGTAATTGAGTCTGGTCCCCACAGGGGCCAGCCGGAATTGGCCAGATACGAGCTGTCTAGAACGATTTTCGGCTCACCGTCGGCAAAATACCAGAGTATTCCCGACGGACACACCTATACCCGCGGACACCCAGTCAGACCACCTAACCATCCCACCATGTGCGGTTCTGCGTAATTGAGTCTGGTCCCCACAGGGGCCAGCCGGAATTGGCCAGATACGAGCTGTCTAGAACGATTTTCGGCTCACCGTCGGCAAAATACCAGAGTATTCCCGACGGACACACCTATACCCGCGGACACCCAGTCAGACCACCTAACCATCCCACCATGTGCGGTTCTGCGTAATTGAGTCTGGTCCCCACAGGGGCCAGCCGGAATTGGCCAGATACGAGCTGTCTAGAACGATTTTCGGCTCACCGTCGGCAAAATACCAGAGTATTCCCGACGGACACACCTATACCCGCGGACACCCAGTCAGACCACCTAACCATCCCACCATGTGCGGTTCTGCGTAATTGAGTCTGGTCCCCACAGGGGCCAGCCGGAATTGGCCAGATACGAGCTGTCTAGAACGATTTTCGGCTCACCGTCGGCAAAATACCAGAGTATTCCCGACGGACACACCTATACCCGCGGACACCCAGTCAGACCACCTAACCATCCCACCATGTGCGGTTCTGCGTAATTGAGTCTGGTCCCCACAGGGGCCAGCCGGAATTGGCCAGATACGAGCTGTCTAGAACGATTTTCGGCTCACCGTCGGCAAAATACCAGAGTATTCCCGACGGACACACCTATACCCGCGGACACCCAGTCAGACCACCTAACCATCCCACCTTGTGCGGTTATGCTTAATTGAGTCTGGTCCCCACAGGGGCCAGCCGGAATTGGCCAGATACGAGCTGTCTAGAACGATTTTCGGCTCACCGTCGGCAAAATACCAGAGTATTCCCGACGGACACACCTATACCCGCGGACACCCAGTCAGACCACCTAACCATCCCACCATGTGCGGTTCTGCGTAATTGAGTCTGGTCCCCACAGGGGCCAGCCGGAATTGGCCAGATACGAGCTGTCTAGAACGATTTTCGGCTCACCGTCGGCAAAATACCAGAGTATTCCCGACGGACACACCTATACCCGCGGACACCCAGTCAGACCACCTAACCATCCCACCATGTGCGGTTCTGCGTAATTGAGTCTGGTCCCCACAGGGGCCAGCCGGAATTGGCCAGATACGAGCTGTCTAGAACGATTTTCGGCTCACCGTCGGCAAAATACCAGAGTATTCCCGACGGACACACCTATACCCGCGGACACCCAGTCAGACCACCTAACCATCCCACCATGTGCGGTTCTGCGTAATTGAGTCTGGTCCCCACAGGGGCCAGCCGGAATTGGCCAGATACGAGCTGTCTAGAACGATTTTCGGCTCACCGTCGGCAAAATACCAGAGTATTCCCGACGGACACACCTATACCCGCGGACACCCAGTCAGACCACCTAACCATCCCACCATGTGCGGTTCTGCGTAATTGAGTCTGGTCGGACACCCGGCCACACAATGCATGGCACATTATTATATTCTTCAATCTGCTGTCGGATTTTTTTTTTCATCTTAATATGTAGCCTTGATTTCTGTTTTTCTGGCTAGCCGTTATAGCCGGAGATCGTTGTGATAAGTAATTAGACGTTACATTATGAAATTAGCCAATGGTCTTTTGCACAGGTTTTACCGTATAATCTCTGGCCAGCCTGTATAGCCGGAACCGGATTCCGGCTAGCCGGAGTAGCCAGAACAGCCGGAGTAGACGAAAATGAGTTCCGGCTGCTCCGGCTGTTCCGGCTGTCCGGCTAACTTCACGCACATCAGCATGCATCGCGTGTAATGAATGATCAAGCTCTTTCAGGCTTAAATATCTGGACAAAAAGTGAACCCTCAGCAAAACGGCAAAATTGCATGAAAATTGCAGAGTCAGTTTGGTTGAGTATAATACATGACGGATAATAAAATAAAGTGCAATATCCCTCACGCCTTGAGCGGTACTCAATTTTCAACCCTTAAAAGTGTTGGACTCGATGATCCCGAAGGACCAGAATAATACTGAAGTGAAGTACGGGGCAACTGTTCCTGTGAAATAACCAATGATATCATCATTACATTAGGCACAGTTAAAAAACGAAATCTAAATAGTTTCATTGTTAGCTTTATGTAAGACAAGACCACATTTCTCACATTTAAACATTCATAAAAGTAAAACGGTAGTATTTACAGATAAAATATATATCTATTTTTAGTATGCATACATGCATTATACGTGCATTATATGCGTAACATCCATCTTCTTTCTACCAATATTCTTGATAAACACAAAGTATCTTTTTTTATGAGAAACTATTTGTAACTTTATAAAGCCATGGAAAGATAATACATTTAGTATGAACCTTATTCAGTTTTGGTAATCATTTTAAGGTATCCAAGTATTGTAAATAATTCCTACAATCCTACATACAAAACAAAATGATTATTATTCAAGTAGTGTTCAAATTAAAATATGGCACGAAAGTATTTATTTTCATAATGATTTAATTAAGAATGCTTAGTAAATATAGTGTATATAAATGTTGTATATCTATTGCTGTTTGTCAATTTCTAATATAAGTTTTTTATGCAAGAAAAAAAACTTGCAATGAAGTGCACAATTAAAGGTTGATGAAGGAGCTGTCACTATTAATTGTTGCATAGCTTTTTTTACTTATACCGAATGTTTTGCATATTTTCTGTTATCTTTCTATGTCACATAGTGAAACAGACTCTGGAAGAAAGGGGAGGGACGATGGGGATGAGCAATGAAAACAACAAAATCATATGAAAATTGCGGACTCGGTTTAATTATAACTTATACTATTATTCTGCCAGATTGAAATAATAATTTTATTTAAATGTATGTTAGGTGAAAATGTTTGGAACCATTTTTCTTACAAAGAAAGCACTTTAAAGGTCACCTGATATTATCAGCTTTTTGACGTGGAAGAAGTCATTAGAAAGTTCATAAAGAACCATTTAAATGTCCAATAGCTTTATATAGATCTCAATATAAACTATAAGTATAATGTATGGTTAAAAGTATATTTAAAACTTTTCTTCACTAGAATGAAACGTACGAAAGCTTTAATCATGTGGGTCAGGTTTTACAGTCCCTTTCAACGGCTCACTTTTTTAAATTTTTAGCGCGCACTTAATAACTGTTTAAAAAGAGTCATCTGTTTTTAAAGTTTCAAGTGAAAATCTTACAGCCTCAAAACAGATATTCATTTAAATAAATTTATTCACTTCCTTGAAATCAGTCTTTGCTGGTTTACCAGAAGCAGCACAGATATATGGCAGCGATTTTTTTGTATCGGATAATATTAAATCGCTTTGTTATTTCCATGTTTGTTTTTTTTTGCCTGGTTTTAAGTCGACTGTAACATATTCTTAACATATTTCGGCGGCCTGTCTATCCAGCCGCCTTTCCTGGATCAATAATTACCAATTTCTCCGCTAGTGATTGACTTATAATCAAACATATTTTTGAATCAGCGATGAGGGACTTTAATACCAAAAATAATTTGAAACAAAATTAATAAGACTTAGTAATAATTTGAATAAGGACCTTATGTAGCCAACAGTATCCTTATAACATCATTAACTCTACTTCATTTACTCCCTTCTAAAATTATATAAAGAAACCATTTAAACCATCTACTATACCATTAGTAATTATACTGGAAAGAACATGTTGATGCTTTTTTACCTTTTTTTAGAGAACCATGAATGATACAATTTGCGTTTCTAGTTGTTCACTTGTTTTAACGAAACAAATTTATAAATCTTAGTTATGTCAATATTTAGATTATCAATATTTCATAGGTTTTGTTTTATATTAATAATTGGTAATTCAAAGGGACATTATGCCCATTCAAGTGCATATGTTGAGAGAACAGATAAAAGTCAAAATATTATCTACGTAATTGAAAACTTAGTCACATACTGATAATAATTCTGAAAAAATATGTCTTAATAGAGAATCAATTTCGCAATAGATGTAACGAAAGTTTGGATATAACACAAACTGCAAATCAAATCTAAAGAAAAAATGTTTATCACAACTAATTTCGAATTTCCTGGTTTCTAAATGGAGAAATCACTATCTTTTGTGATAACAACTTGCGTCTGCTAACTGGTTCGTTTTATTTCTTGGCAAAAAGCCGATTTAGTCAGACATCAATGAGACTTTTCTGAAATCGCAATGATTGGGAAATCGAATTAATTATAATATAAAATTACATTATGTATGGGGAAAATGTTATAAAACGTTGAACTTTTGCATTTCAATTAATTAATATAAATTATGATATAAAATTTCATATATGCTTATCAAATAAAGACAATCTTAAAGTATTGAACAGGTGTGAAATGCATCAATATTTAAAACGTTATCAAGTCACCAAAGCGTTACCACTGTATCGTACATCAAGTGAAGACAATCCAACCCTTTAAAAAGAAATGGACGTGAGTTAAAACGAATGTGTTTAATTAAATTATCATAAAATGATATTCTAATATTTTTTTAGGGTTTTTTATAAACATTTCCCATGCATTAAACTGATACTTTCATCGCTGTTCTTTAACTAGACTTCAAAGTTATCCGTCCTTTGTCCATCCGTCAAAGAATCAAAGTTTCCATTTGCAGCTCTATAATTTAAGGATATTGACATTAATACTTTTATTATATTGATAAAAGAAAATCATTACAAGTAAATATCACCTTAAAGCTTCATAGAAAGATCAAAAAATTAAAAGGTGCTTTTGCATGCAATAATAGAATGTTTGCAGTTTTTTGTTTGACTAAATAAACTATTGCAGATAAAGTAAAAACCTAATTTATAACGCCTATTTTTGTCCTCTTTTATAACATAGTTACTTAGCCTTCACCCCTCTTCATGCTTTCCAAGATTTCAGAGCAATGTTCCATAAATAAACGTAAAATAATAAAAGTAAAGCAATCTTTATTTTAATCACCTTGTCGGTATATAACAGGGCGGAATTTTGCGTATCTCTTCTAAACGATTGATCTTACACTATTTTTATTTTCAACCATTTTTCTTTCAAAACAGCTGTTTTCTCTTACAAATAATAACATTGTTTATAAACCCTCATATCAAAGAGAATCTGCACAGCTATCCAAAAGAATAATAACATTATACGATGTACAATTAATTATTTATGATAATTATACATGTAACTGAGTTGTTGTTATTGTTGTTGTTGTTGTTGTTGATGATGATGATGATCTGATGATGATGATGTTGTTGCTGTTGTTTGTTATTATATAAAATTGTTAGGAAATAAGAGTAATTGACAAACGATTAAAGTACAAAAGTTTTATGGATAAAATTAAAAATTAAAATGGATAAAGAAATAATCTCGTTCGTAAAATTGCTTGATCATACCTTCAGATGAGAATTATAACTTTTACAAACACAACAACAAAAACATTGTTATCTTATAATAAGTTCATTGTTCTTATTTGGAGACATTTGTTGATAAAGTTAGAATATTTTCAGAAAAAATGGAATCATGTTTAAAAAATGGAAACTATGATTTAATTATGATATAATATATTTTTCAACAAGATAATATTTTAAAATAGTCATCAAATATATATGTAGATGTCTTTGTTGTAATAACTATTATATGAAGAAACCGAAGGGTTTTGTGTTAATATAAATAACGATATAATTACCTTGAGAAAATTATAAGAATACACAAGAATGTTGAAGATGCATGGTGCAATAATTTATGGTGCAAGAGTTATAACATTGAAGTTTTTGTTACCTGTCATACATCTGTTATTGTGTGAGAAAGACTGAAAATTAATCAACTGTTTTATACGAGAAGCTTTGTGGCACACTTCTTTTACACGGTGTCAATGAACTTCATCCGTAAATACTATGTTTGTTTGATTTAATGGCAATTAATTGTTAACGAATCTTTGAAAAAATTATACAAGCTGGTAGACCAACGTCATATACATAACGCTGATATAATTTTGTTTATAAAACTTTAATATTGCGGTTGTCAAGAATAAAGTTTTTTCCTAAATTTTATCAAAAGCATGGATCATAATATGTAAAATATGCAAATATATTTGTCAAATGCACTGTTATTTATCTAAAGTTTACAACTTAAACTTATAAATATTGAGGACACATGATGAAATGCAAAAAGTATGTTTATGTATGCACATGTCAAAACGTGTCAACATTGCATCAACATGCGTTTATGTTGACTCTTAATACTTCCTTATTTAAAGCGGTCTTCGGCTTTTCTAAAGTTAAAATATTTTAATTGTAGTTAAATCGTCTAATTTAAATGTCAAATCAAAAGTGTAAAATTTTGTTTTGATTGCGATTCATCTACGCTTTAACTTAAGATATTTCCCTTTATACCAGTATTTTATAAAACAATTAGTAGTTATTACAGTACTACATTCATTGTTTTCTTTCAGATTTTTTTCCAGGAAAATTGGATACTGTTTGGGAATAGGAAATACTGGCTGATATATTATTCTTATAAACGATAAGACAAACAAAACAGTCATCAGATATATATGAAATAACCTGTGTGGTACAAATATTAGAAAGAAGTGAAAGGGTTTTATAACTAATATAAATAACGATTCAATTACCTTGAGAACATTAGAAACACAAAAAGTTGTAGATGCATGGTGCAATTATTTATGGTGCAAGAGAAATACTATTAAAGGTTTTGTTTTCAACTAACCTTTCACGCAGCTGTAAGTATGTAAAAGAGCCTGAAAATTAATCAACTGCATTATTTTAGAAGTCGATGAACTTGATTTCAACTTCAACACAAAAGTAGTTTTCTCTCTAATAATATCTAAATCGCCTCGAGTAAATATTAGATACGTTTCGTTACTTTGTTTCGTTTAAACAGTTTAAACAGTTTATATAATATTATAACACGTTTATCTTTGAAAAGATCGGTCGTAAAATCAAGTAGTATCACACTAATAACAATGTCCAAAAGACGTTGCCGAATATGTTTCTTACAATATTTTAGTAAAAATCATGCGCAATATGTTATAAACGACCTTTCATGTGTGAAACCATGGTCTATGATAGTTTGCATAACAAGCGACATGATTAATACCTGAGTAAATTATCTAGAACGTTTATTTTGTTATATCATAAAACTTTAATCCTAAGAATTCTCAAGCACACCGGCCGTCATTCTAATAATATCTTCCGCTTTTAAGTGTGTCTGAGTATAAGATGTAATTGCAATTATAAAACCTGTCAGTTCTTGAAAACTATGTCCTCATAAATCGTGTTGAGATGGTGCAATTAAATCTGTTAAAAAGAAATGATTCACCACAACATACTGATACTTGACTTAATGTAGTAAATGTTAGTAATATAAAATAATGCAATGCAATCGTGAAATCATGCTTTTGCATATTAAAACAAGACCTGTTCGTAGGACAGCGCAGCGCATAAGAACTTGTCTAAAATAACAGATGATGGTCACTCACAAGTAATTAAAGTTTCAAAGCAATACCTCAAAGGGTATAGGAAATAAGTGGGGTGGTACGAAAAACTTAAGAGACATTCGATGTTGAAAAAGGACATAATAATGTAACAACGCTTGCGACAACACGACGCACAAAGGTGTTATATTTGGATAATGTGTTTTAGTTTCTAAATATTATCACATTTATTGTAAAAATTACTGTAGTAACAGTTACAATATGTAAAATAGTATTTGAAGTGATCGTGCAACTGTTTGATAATATCTTATATTGTTATATAAATTTACTAAAAAATATAGCTTTACACTCTATTGGAAACGGAAACAAGTATTATTTAAATATTATTATTTCGAAAAGATAACATTTAAAAAGAGACATAAAAATGTTAAATCTTTTTATAGGTCCATTTTAAAGTCCATCTTTATAAAAAAAAAACTACAATCGTAATGACAAAAATTGGAATAAATAAATTTGAAACAAAAACATAGAAAACTACAAAGAACAAAAGTTCCATATAAAACATAGTATTAGCACGATTTGGCATGCGAGTATAACATTTTACAAACAATTACATTGCCTGTTTTTTGCATCATTAATCATTGTTTTTTATCGTAATAGAAGTGTTAACAGAAAAGTAGTTTAAAATAGCATTCGCCAAATGAAACATCGAGTATATTTTGTATATGACTGTATTTTCTTTCTTTTCTTTGCAAAAATGTTTCTGACAGACCTTGTTAAAAAGCCATTTATAAGATATATATTTCTTCCAAATGATATTTTTATTGTATATTTTTATTACAATATATATTTGTTTAGACAGTTGCACTCATAATAAGTCATTACCCGGCTGTTGCTTTATCATATTGAATAACGTTCAGAACTTTCGGACGTTTGATTTGAGTACTAATATTTGAGAAAATGCATTTAAATAGTGTACTGATGTTTTTTTACTTTTCCATTTTATTTTGTAATTCTTTAAAATATTGTTAAGTTTTTACCAATTTGTTTTTCGAGGTATGATCAAAATGTTCTCGGCCCGAGAATTGGAGATGATGAGCGGCATTGGTGGCCAAAGGAGGCCACCAACGATGAACTGCCGAAGCTGTGCACGATCTGGTCATGTGCGACAGAAGGCGAGACCTACTAAGCATTGCTAGGAAAGTAGGTATAAGCTTTGGTTCAGTTCGGGCAATTCTGACTGATGTCTATGGGATGTCAAAGGTTTTCGCTAGATGGGTCCCCAGACAGTTGACTGACGACCAGAAACGGACCAGGCTTGACATTTCAAGATATCTTTTGTCTAGCTACGAGGATGAACCTGATTTTATCTACCGGATCATAACCCAGGATGATTTATGGGTCGATCACTACGATCCAGAATAATGAAAAAAAAACAGAACATGCAGTGGAAGCACCCTGGCCCATCCCCTCAAAAGAAATTCAAGAGGGTGCCATCAGCAGGGAAGATAATGGCTTCAATGTTTGGGATAGTCAGGGGATAATCATGATTGACTATCTTGAGCAAGGTCGTAACATGAACGGTATTACTATGCAGACGAATTGAGACGTCTGCGTCAAGAAATCGCGCGTAAAAGGAGGGGCAAACTGACACAAGGCGATCTGCTCCTGCACGACAATGTTCTTTGAGGACCAAAATAGAGAGTTCTATTTTGAAGGGTCCAACAAGTTGGAGCACAGGTGGGAAAAGTGCATTGATGTAGAGGGCGATTATATTGAAAATTCAGACCATTAGTTGGGTTCTCTGACTACCGGAAGTACTGTACATCGGGCCAAGAACTTTTTTTATGAATCCTCCTATATGCGTGATACGGTATGTAATTTAGCGTGCAGCATTGTAAACTTATCCAGAAAAACAATTATTATTATCACATTACCCAATATTACGTTTACTTATTATGTGACCTTGGTCAGGATGCAGTGAACGGCAAATAAAAATTTAAAAAAATCTGATTTAACAAAACATCGGTATACATCATTGTTCTAAACAGCCACTTACTTATTAGGTCATATTCCATCTCTCCAATCAGGGCAAGAGAAATGTTAAATGGCAGAATTCTGAGAAAATGTAGCATTTTTTACATCGGCTGCACTGAAATGAATGTTACGTCTGATTAAAACTCTCAATTGATATAGATTATATAAAGTGACAGATAAGAGATCGTTCACTTTCAGATATGCAACGTTTTCCGTACAAAATGTTCTACATTCCTTTTTATTTTTATCTCACTAAATGACAAATAGATGATGCCGACGATGCCTGTCACTCGTACATCAAAACTGATGCGATCCATAGCTAGACTGATTATCTACAGACAGTAGAAATGAATCAGTTTGCAATACTGTTACACTACATATATTTTGTTTATTTCGTTTAAAATGCTACGTTTGATATATGTATCTTTATTAAAACAGAAAAGGAAAATTGTACAAAATATGAAAAACAAGATCAACAAAGAAGGGCGGCATTCAATAACCGCATCCCCCAAAACAGAACCAATGGCAATGAGCCCAGTAGGACACCAAATAGGACAAAAAACGGACGGGATGCCACCATTAACTATCCGAAATAGGAAACCAAAAAAACTTACAAGGTAATTAAAAGACCTACGAAAGAACAAAGATGTAGGGGGAGGGGGCATACACACGGTGTAGGGTAAAAATGAAAATAATCTTGCAGGACTTACACTATTTACCTCATTTAGCTCTGAATATATAATAGAGATATATCCGAGAAGAAATTGTTTGTAAAGAATAATTTCATATCATGTTGAATAAAAATATAGATTGCACTTTTTTTTACAATGTCATATTTTACGTATCTATCATACAGTAAAGATTTTATTTTTTTAAATTATAAATAATCTCCGTCTACAGTAAGTAAAAAAGCTTGATAAGTCTTACTTGATTCCATAAAGTCATATATAATTGGTAATATAAAAAATATTTAATCAAATCTTTTTTCTTCTGCTCTTTTGTTTTCTTTTACAAAAGTAAGTCTAAATATGTATAATTGATGATTTTTAAAAGACAGAAATATGTGTGCTCAAATTGTCTTGTAGTAATAATATTTATTAAAGTATATATATCACACACCATCGCAGGGTGAATATTATCTCTCACAAAATTAACACAAAATTCACGGCATATGATACAAAAATAATCGTTAATAGGCTTTCATTGTAAAATCATGATACAGCATGGTGCATTTGTTACACATCTGTTATCAGAGATGTGTCTGCCACAGAAAATTGATAGATAAGAGCTATGCTGTAAAATTTTGTTTATATCACTTTATTGAATTAGTCGATCCATATTGCATTGTTTCAAAGATTATGTTTAGTCATTAGAATATGAAGTCATTTTACATCATGTTTTCTAAAGTAATTCCAAAGCGTGGGGTTTTTTTTGCTTCATCAGATCTGTTGCTTTTGTAACACCCGGTAAAACCAAAAGCATTTATCCTGTTCCGGCGCCATATAACCTAAACTGTTAGGTAAAACAAAACAAAACAAATACATTAAATGAGCTTCTCAAGTATTAATCTTACTGGTGTTTTCTTTTCTTTTCAAAATGACATAATTAAACACCAGGAAAGAAAGGGTCTCCTTAGCCAATCATCAAAACTAAAATTATTTCATCGTGCAATTTCAGAATTGTTTTGACACCAGGAATGGTTTTGTAGCATAAAGTTTGATGATTTTATCACTGCATTTATGACGTGCATTCGTAATATAAAATAGTTTTGTCTGTATGTACAGCAGCTGCCGATATAAAACATAAAACCAGTAACTCTTTATTATTTTCATTACTTTGTCTTTGTTTTGATTTTCATCATACAATATTTCTCTATTATTACTACTTTCCAGTTTTATTACAATACAAAACAGGACATTTTTTTAATTTCCATTCCAAAAAGCCGAAGCCCAAAAGAAAAAATTACCACAAGTACTTTGTTTACATTATAATGTTTGTCATAAATACACATAGATACACAACTTAATGCACATCCACAATAAAGTATTTGATTAATGGGCTGTTATGTAGAATAGAATTTCTGAATTAAGAGAGTCCATCGATACAATCATTTGGAACATCTTGAAAATTGGATTGCGTAACTCGACGCGTAAAACAACAGCAAATTAGAGAGAAATAAAGAACCCCTAAAGAATATCCAAAACGTCAAAACTGAAAATGTTGCAGGTTTGGTAGATTGAGCCTGTTCATGGGTGATACTATACTGCAAGCTACTTCTACGCACATAATACCGGCTTAAGTAGAATTCAACAATTAACAAATTCGATAAAGTTTTTGACTAGTTATCTTTCTTCTTAAAATTATAAAATACATAAAATAAATCATACATACACAAATATATTGGTAAAACTTGGTCTCGATTACAGTTTCCTCTTTACTAATCTGATTTCCATTTTGTTATTTTTAGAAAGCATTAACCTGTTGAATTAAGATAGCTTTGGCCACGATATGTTTTGGCAGATACTAGATTTTTTAACTAGATTTTTTAACTTTTTAAATTATTTTACACAAAGTTATGAGATAAGATGCATATAATCCTAAAAGCCATTTTTGCTGAATCATTTCCCTTTGTTAACTATTTGTCAAAATGGAGAAATCCCTAAACAAAGTCCAAAACTACAAAATTGAAAATGTAGCAAGTTTCGGTTTGATTGAGTCTGTTCATGAACGATACTGGCAAGTGCAAACTACTGTCCACTAAAGAAAGTTAGTCAATTCAAACTTGAAATATTTGTTGACTGTTAAGGATTATGTCCCCCTCTATGTCTGTTTTAACTAAGCAGCGCTGACAATATGGAGCTTGCTGGCCACGGAAAAGTCCTATTTCATTTTCCGCAATATTGAAAAGAAATTTGTCTTAATATCAACATTAAATGATCGAGTATAATTTTTTGACTTAAAAAAAATATTGATATAATTACTCTGTGGCATTTTTCAATGTCATAGAGGTGAAAATCTTTTATAAGCGCAGAGAAGGCTTATCGAATGTAGGAACATTATGTTTAATAATAACTTTCATATGTCTATATTTCACCATGATGCCTATTTTAAAATGTTTTAATGGTCTTCAATATAAATTGAATTTTTTTACTTCATTTTTGTATTTAATACGTATTATTTATTCGTTAGATTTTTCGTGGAGATAATTTGGAGGCTGTTTTCACTAGTTTCTTTGAATCCCGTCAGCTTAACATAAATCATAGATATGTAAAGGAAATAGAGAAACAAATGTTGTAAGATAAAATATACCACCAGGCGCAAATAATGTAAGAAAAAAGCCACATGTTTTACAGCCAGACAATTGGTCTAGTTTATCAAGTATTTTCCATTTTCTATATTAGTTTGGTCAACTTTTGATTTACATAATCAGTGCCATTGGCGTAGGACTGTATATACTTCTTCCAAATGGAAATCAGTAAAAAATTGGTTGAGTCTTTTAATAATATTTTCTTAAACTTTCTAAAATATGTATAAATACTAAGTGTTTTATTATCGATACTTTAGTTAAACAATTATAAAATGATATTTAAAAGATACTTCAGTATTAAGTAGCCTGCACGTACTTGACAAATTTAAGTAAAGCAGCACAAAAACCAAATAATAGTACATCTGTTCTGCACATTAATATTGATGTCTTCATTGTGGCATTTATTGAATCATAACTTGAAAAATGCTCAACGTTTTTCAATTCTTTATTGCTATCGCTCGAGTATCTTACTGCTGTCATTTAAAAGCAATAAAAAGAAATAACACTGACACATTAATATCATATTCCATTTTTATTCTTTTTTAATATGCCTTCCGTTTAGTTAAGTAAATACATGAAAGTTATTTAACTAAGTTATCAATATTTGATCGATGTCTCAGTTCAATATGCAAATAAGATTTTTTTCCGAAGCACGCACTGACCATCTTTATTTTGTAATACTATACAACAACAACACTTTGTTTTTTAAATAAGGCCTCCGCCCAAAATACAACGAATATGATATAACATACATTTAAGGTTGTGTCATGTTATTATACATTTTATGTTTCATAATGGCATAAACAAAAAGCAATCGATTTTATTTAAATATCATTAGAACAATTCATTAAATTACTAAAATGTTCATATTCACATTTGCAGTTGTTACAAGCTAAGTAAATATTGCTGTCGTTCATGTCTGTATTAATAACATTTTTAAACATGATAATGATTTAAGATAGATGATTGTCGGACGTGAAACATGATCCTTCTTATTTACTGTTAGGTACTAATTACTTTTCAATATATCTATAACAAATCAAGAGTTATTAGTTTGTAGCATCTTCAAAAGTTATCCAAATTCGGGCATTCTGACGGCGTAATAGTTAATACTTATGAATAGTTTCTTGTTGACACCAATGCAAATTCTGTATATGTTTAGGAGTTCACTGAGATGAGTCAAATTAATGTTAATTCGAAAAGGTTAACTACAATACATATTTCTTTATTTAGCACTGCAAAAAACACGATTTTGCAGTATAAGTATAATTATATTGTACAAATTGTGATTAAATACATACCCTAGTTATGATATATAAGTTATAAGTTTATTTCATGTTTATATATCTTTGTGGAAACGTTATTGATAGCTAATGATTTCTTATACATTATTTGGGCACATTATTTTTTGATGCGAAGTCAAGAAATCAATCAATGACCATTCTGATCAGTTTGCAATGATATACAATAGCAACACTTTTGATTGCATTTAAATGTCAATGCATTAAAAGTGATTCAATATTTTTCTACTTTGTCTTTCTTAATGATTTTTAGCTCACCTGTCACAAAGTGACAGGGTGAGCTTTTGTGATCGCTTTTCGTCCGGCGTCCGTCCGTCGACCGTCCGTCCGTCCGTCGTCCGTCCGTCCGTCCGTCCGTAAACTTTTACTTTAAATGACATCTCCTCATAAACCACTGAACCAATTTTATCCAAAACTTCACAGGAATGTTCCTTTGGTGGTCACCTTTAAAAATTGTTCAAAGAATTTAATTCCATGCAGAACTCTGGTTGCCAAGGCAACCGAAAGAAAAAACTTTAAATATCTTCTTTTAAAAAACCATAAGAGCTAGAGCTTAGATATTTGGCATGAAACATCTTCTAGTGAGTGTCTACCAAGTTTGTTAAAATAAAAGCCCTGGGGTCAAAATTGGCCCCGCCCCGGGGGGTCATTGATTTTCCCAATATACATATAGTAAAAACTTAAAAAATCTTCTTTTAAAGAACCAAAAGAGCTACAGCTAAGATTTTTAGCATGAAACATTTTCTAATAGGTGTCTACCAAGTTTGTTCAAATAAAAGCCCTGGGGTCAAAATTGGCCCCGCCCCGGGGGGTCATTGATTTTCCCTATATGCATATAGTAAAAACTTAAGAAATCTTCTTTTAAAGAACCAAAAGAGCTAGAGCTAAGATATTTAGCATGAAACATGTTCTAATGGATGTTTACCAAGTTTGTTCAAATAAAAGCCCTGGGGTCAAAATTTGCCCGCCCCGGGGGGTCATTGATTTTCCCTATATGCATATAGTAAAAACTTAAAAAATCTTCTTTTAAAGAACTCAAAGAGCTATGGCTAAGATATTGAGCATCAAACATGTTCTAATAGGTGTCTACCAAGTTTGTTCAAATAAAAGCCCTGGGGTCAAAATTGGCCCCGCCCCGGGGGGTCATTGATTTTCCCTATATGCATATAGTAAAAACTTAAGAAATCTTCTTTTAAAGAACCAAAAGAGCTAGAGCTAAGATATTTAGCATGAAACATGTTCTAATGGATGTTTACCAAGTTTGTTCAAATAAAAGCCCTGGGGTCAAAATTGGCCCGCCCCGGGGGGTCATTGATTTTCCCTATATACATATAGTAAAAACTTAAGAAATCTTCTTTTAAAGAACCAAAAGAGTTAAAGCTAAGATATTTAGCATGAAACATGTTCTAATAAGTGTCTACCAAGTTTGTTCAAATAAAAGCCCTGGGGTCAAAATTGGCCCCGCCCCGGGGAATCATTGTTTTTCCCTAAATGCATATAGTAAAAACTTAAAAAATCTTCTTTGAAAGAACTAAAAGAGCTATGGCTAAGATATTTAGCATTAAACATGTTCTAATAGGTGTCTTCCAAGTTTGTTCAAATAAAAGCCCTGGGGTCAAAATTGGCACCGCCCCGGGGGTCATTGATTATCCTTATATGTGTATAGCAAAAACTTAAAAAAATCTTCTTTGAAAAAACCCAAATAGCTAGAATTAAGATATTAAGCATGAAACATCTTTTAGTGAGTGTCTACAAAGTTTGTTCAAATAAAAGACCTGGGGTCAAAATTGGCCCAGCCCCGAGGGCCATTGATTTTCTTTTCATGTGTATAGCAAAAACTTAAAAAAATCTTCTTTGAAAAAACCCAAATAGCTAGAGTTTAGATATTAAGCATGAAACATCTTCTAGTAAGTGTCTACAAAGTTTGTTCAAATAAAAGCCCTGGGGTCAAAACTGGCCCGGCCCCAGGGGTGTCATTGTTTTTAACTATATGTGTATAGTAAAAACTTTAAAAAAATCTTCTTTCAATAAAGCCCAATGAGCTAGAGCTTAGATGTTTAGCATGAAACATCTTCTTATGGGTGTCTACTGAGTTTGTGCAAATAAAAGCCCTTGGGTTAAATTGGCCCTGCAACGTTGTGGGGGGGGGGTGGGGGTTGGGGGGCCTATATACAGGTGAGCGACCTCAGGGCCATCATGGCCCTCTTGTTTTGATGAAGTTACTTAATCCGAAATACAATTTCATTTAATCAGAATGTTCAAAAATGTTGAAAAATTGTTAAAGAAAGATACTCTCATGACTTTTGTATTGTTATGTCGATTCCTCCTTTCTTTGTATTTGATGTTATTTTATGTTGTTTACTCAATTCTTTACTTGCTTAGTAAATAGATATTCAAATGATTTTCTGTTGATAACCTTCCAAGTTTGACGTTACCTGCTTCATCAGATTTCGATTATTGAGTAAGATACCGATAATAATCTGATTTCATTCCTGAAGCAGCCTCAAAGCTTGTCTTCATTGTAGCAACCGGGTTTCAGCGTTAAGTTATCTGATCTCTGTATTTTGACACCTGTATTACGAAGCAAACATGATAACTTAGCTAATAGATGAGCATCAAGAAATGAGGAATGAGAAATGAAGAAAAATATATAAAGTGATCGAAAGATTAGAGTGCTATTGTTCCTTATTTACTCTACAAATTTACAATAACAACAATAACATACAATTAATGATGTGAAAACACCACTTGTTACTTAAAGGCCCATTATATGTCTCTTTTTTATGTATGGGTTTTTTATTTCTTGGTAATGGTGGTGATTGTTTTACTTTGCTGGTGTCCTGTAAATGCAGTTTCCAAATAATACTTATTTGCCGTGTAGTTGAGCCATCTTTTGCATTTTGGCAATAAGTTTAGTCGTAATGATTTTGTTGTTTGTGTTGAAGTTAATATACTACTTTCTTTACATCTCAAATCCTTTAGCGTTCAGTGCTATTCTTTCCTTCATGTTCTAAATCAATTATTATAACAATATAAAACACACGTTTGCCCTCTCTACAGATGGGAAAAACATCATCATATTTTTAAATCTTCGTGTGTCTGCATAAAAAGGCATAAAATATATCATGTTTAGCAACTTATTATCATAAAGTTTATCTAATTTGAGACATGACTGTTGTACAAATTCTTCTTAAGAAGCAAGTTACCCAGAATTATGAGTTCAAGAAACATAGTTTGTACTTATTGCTTTTTATTCAAAACCTTAGTGCATCACAATCAATAAACATTACAGTCAATAACAAAACTTTTTTTGTAATTTATTTTTAAGAAGATCGCAATCATTGTTTTTATCACACTTATTAAGTGTACGGTAAAGCAACACCTTTCATTAACTAACTAATAGAGTTCAAGAAAACATGTACACCCTTTAACCGTGAACATGATCAAAGATATATCATCAGGTGCATACAAATTTAATTAAGCACTACAGTGAGTTTTATCCATTTTACTATAGAGTGTTCAATTAATATAATTAACAGTCAAGAACAAAACGAAATGGTAGCATTCCTAAAGGTTATACATTATTCTCTCGGTTCATTTTATAATTATTCAATATGCTGATTTCGTGTCCTTATACATGTTCCATGCCTGCCTTCACTTATATTTTTTTATCAACGCAATAATCCATTGAGCGAAATAGATCCAAAATAACGTCAATGGACCTAACGGGCGACAGACGGTTGTGTCAATTTTAAACGCAGCATGAGTGACAACACTTTCTATGTGACAAACTGCTATCACCAATGTAAAAATGTCTACGTATGACTTGCCTCATGAATTTTTTTGGCAAGTATAGTTTTTAACTTAACAAATAATTTGAGCTCTCGTTATTGTAAACAGAATTTAGCTATATTTTATTTGCTATAGAATAATTAACGTGATCTAACAAAGCACTGCAACTGACAGCTGCTATATTATACAACAGCATAGGTTGTTAAAACATTTAATACTATTTTTGTTTCTTATTTGTATAGGTAGTTTAACTGACATAAAATGGCTGAAAAGTAATTAGTGCAATGTTCGTAGTTGAACTTCTACTCTGTAGTTTAATAACTCGTCTAGAATATCTGCGTCAGTGAGCCAGTGGGTCCCCGTGTCTGGTTTTATAATTTTCATAGCATATTGTTGTCTGGCAAGGTATTTAATTGATCTGATTGACATCTACACTGTATGGAATAGTAATAAACAGATAAAAAATATTTCATGTTAAAGTGATAAAAATGTTATGATGCAAAGCTGATAAGTCCAGGCTTAGGAGAGCTTTGACTTTATGGTCAATGTTGTCAAAACTAAAGCAAAAAAGGTCTGAGTTAGATTTAATCGATTGTTTTTTGTTGTCTTTTGTATATTCGTTGCATGTTCATTTATTCACAGTTGTAAATGACAGCGGACGGCAAAGTTGTTGGGATTCTTTTCAAATTGAATATGTCAAATACTAAAATAACTGAATGTTCAATCCAATTTTGTGATGCTTTCTTTCCTCAGAGGAAAAAGGTATTGAAGCGTGTAAGTCTTGTTATATTTCCCTAACAATTTATGTAACAACTTATAATATTATAGAACTTAAGTGCACATGAAATTATATTCGTTATATAAAAAAACAGCAACAACAAACGACTAAACCAATTACAATTTGTATAGATAGGAAATATTCAATGTTCTAAATCCGTGATTTAATAGTGATGTTCCACAACTAATTATGTCAAAACTTAATGTCACTGCAAAAGATTAAAGAGTAAAATGTTTAAAAATGATCTTAAACTGTCCTTTAAAATGAACGATTTTGTACATTCACAAATTGAACATTGGCATACCAACGAACGTTTTAATCTTATTCAATGTAATGAATATACACACCATCTGCTTTCCTTTATAATTATAATATTTTTAACATGATAGACATTTACATAACTGATTAAGCGTTGATTACCTAGCTTGAAGCCATATACCTGATTAGCATGTTATAATTGAGAGAGAAAAAGATGATGAAAAATGTTATTCTGAGCTTTTAGAGTCTTTTACAAACTTTTCAACATCAACAATTTCGTTAATTATTGGCTATTTTATCTCTATATTCTGTTTTGACAGGTGTCTTATAAAAATACCACAGGTACATTTATAAACCTAAATTAAGCTATAAAACGTGATACGATAAAAAAATAGAAAAAAACATTTATAGGCACAAATAGTGCATTTATAAGATATCACCAAGATTTAAGATTATTAACAGCAAATTATTTTCACTGAAAAAAAAACAACAACAGTTTTCCTTCCTGACGATCATATTTATGTAATATAATTATATTTTCTTTAATGTTTCAGATTATATTAATACAATTTAATAGGAAATAATGTCTTTCGCATTTTTACAATAATGAGGTCACAATTGTGAGAAAATAAAATTGTACTACCTATTTATATCACAAACGGTAGACTAATTGTCCAAATTATTATGTGTTTTTTGTAATATTAAAAAGAAAAAAGAAGACACCGTTGATGCATTATGTTATGGTATCACGTCTAAAGACATTAGCTTGATTGCTAATATATAGAGCACATTCAATTTGCTTTAGAATAAACAGGATCAAAGATGTTTTGTCAGGTGCATACAAATTCAATTATGCGCTAGTTTTCAATTACACAATTTTGCAAGAGAAACAATTAATATAATTAAGAGCCTGTGGTGAGATTGTATCAACACCTGAAAATCCGACGGATACAGAAATAACGACCTTAACTTTAGTTATCAGTAGTTATAAATTATGTCTATAGCAAATGACTTGAAACATATGGTAATTTCTAATATGTTATTAGCATTTTATAAATATATTTGATTTGTGACCGAATTGGTCAATATTGATGTATAGTAAAAATCATATTCACTTAATCCCACAGCTGCTATTGAAATAAGGAATAATAAACTCCTAACTTTGATTCATTTTATCATTGCTAAAATTCTTTTAAAATTTCCTTTCGTCTGGACCTTTTCATTATTCAATAAATTACCTCTATTGCATTACACAATTAAACTGAAGGAATATATTACTTTCCTGCGAGAAATATGCGCATGCTTTGCTCTTTAATGGTTTTTATTTGAATAAATAGATTTTTAGGTAAGAGGTACCTCTTATTAATTATCAATTTTTTACCTATAGAAATTTGAATTATCGCCCATTTAATTTTTAGCTGAAATATTTTCACTGAAATCTTTATCGTACTATTGCAGCATATTTCATGCTACACGTAGAAGAAAAGTTGATTTCTCATAATAAACGATTTGTGAACTTTAACCAGTATTTGTAATAAAAAATCGCTTTCCGGAAAAAATTACCACTAAAATAGGCATTTTGTAATTTTTGTATATTGAAGTCTTCCACGTTTTACAAAATATAATAAATGTCAAATCATAAGTAAGTATATTTACTGTGCAAAACATACAAAAACTGCGTTATGTCACTTTGATACCTAGCTTAAACTTGTTCCTGATCTTCGTCAGTTATAAAAATAAACACAGTTGTTAAATGATGGGCTCCGCTTTCTACTATATATTTATAGGAAACACTTGTGCCGGCACTTTATAAATTATATTTAGTATTGAAAATATAAACTATCAATAGAGAAAATTTATATTCTAAAATGAAATCAAAATTAACCCATGCGTAAAATTCGTGACAAAGATGTGTCATTTGCTTCGAAGGGATCAGTACAAACAAGCGGAACTATTAGATATGTGCCCTTTTTGTCAAAGAGACTACCTTTCCTACCTGATACAAAAATAGTCAGGTTAATTAAAACTTCACACAAATTTGAATTTCTGAAGTAAAAAGCAATACTTAGAAATTTATTATTTTACTGAAAATATTTAATGTGTGTCCGTTATCTAATTAAACTTCTTGCTCTTTGAAAGATCTGGCATAAAAAAAGCAAAATATATTTAGATTGGTATGTTTCTCACGAACGGAAATGTATGTGTTATGAAAACCAACTTTCATTTATAATAATGTACTTAAGCATTTACTCTCATGACGTATAAAGAATGGCACAAAAATCTTGAGAAATGTCAATTGCGCATGCTGTAATTACCCCATACAGGGTCGTGATTTCAAATATGAAAATAAATATTTACTATCACAGCATGCACATAGACAATTTACATAGAAACAGTTTGGATTGCGAAAAAGAAAGATGCAAGGATTCTTTTCAACAAGGAAATTGATAAGGTGTTATGAATGATATAAAAAGAATTCTACAAGGCATTTTTTAATAGTTTGTGTACGACTGAAATGTTTTTTTCTCCTTAAACGGCATTGTTAAATCATTGCTTAGAAAAGTACCAAAATGTAAATACAGCAAAAATGAAAATATAATCAAGGGCATAAGGCATATTCAATTTCTAAATTCAGTAAAGGTAACAATTATACAGTCATAGCATAATTCTTTACAGACTTGTCATTTTTTATATCTCAGTAAAGTCTGGGGCTAATCAGAAAAGTTTTAATTTCAATAATTTACTTTTCCCGTCCGTTGTTTTCCCTCGACTACTCCGAAGGATAGTGATTGCTATTGTACTCATCCCGGTGTCGGCGTGGGTGTCATGAACACACTCGATCAAACGGAGTCTGCAATTTTTATTTGATTTTGTTATCATAATTGCTTCCGAGGAATAACCTCTTTTACAGATTTTTATAAGGCACAACAGCAGGTGCCAAATGCCGTGTTTTTATACATTTTTCTTGTCCGTCCTTTGGGATCATAAATTTCAGCATGTAAGTGGCGAAGTACCGGTACTAGGGGACGTGAGAGATGTTGCACTTTTACATTATATCTTTTATACAAACTCTATCAAATTGAGTTGCTCGTTTCATTAAATACTGTTGTTTTCACCGCTTTCGGAGGAATGGCGTGATTATGGCAATTTCCTTAAACTCTTAAATTCTTATTAAAATAAACTTATCTCTTATTGAGCTCATTAGCCATTAACTTATGAGAAAATGTTAGGATGTTCAACCTAATTTTTAAAATTTTTCATTTTGCTAAACCTGAATGTTTATTTCTGTCTGCCATAAAAACTATAAATGAGTGTCTAAAAATAACATTGAAACAATAAATTGTAACAGTTGTAAGATATTTCAAACATATAAATAATCTTTATTTTAACCTTGTCAATAAAAGCTACTGCGATTCTTTGTTTTTCTTATTAGCATGTTTTTTTTCTCTCCCTATTTTCGTTTATCAATCTCAAATTGGCGGTAACTGTGGATCTTTACCATGCTCAATTAACATATTGGTTTTGTCCTGCTTTGAAATTTAAAATAATTGTTGATGTTAAAAATACTTGAATGAAACATGCTTTAGTAAAGTTGTTTTGGCGAGATTGCATGAACATGCATACTGACTTGGCTTAATGATGCTAGGACAGAAAAGTGATTACTCATTAATTTGAAAATAAGTGTATTTTAATATATCTTGTCATTTGACGAGATCTGTACAAGTTAAGTTAATCTTTATACAAATCAATAGTCATTTTAAAAGGCACAGCAGTAGTGTACGAGTAAGTAAACGCATTATTGCGCCAAGTGTAACATTTATTTTACACTAATTTTTTTGCATTTCCTGTATATTTCCATCTTGAATCACGGAAGATTTTTGTAGGCTAAATTGAATATTTTCAACATATCGCATACTTAATGTGCAATAAGAATACAAACTAAAGCGACCAAGTCATTTATTTTATCTATCGAAGCTCTTTAATCCGCAAACTTCAAACTAGTTAAAACAGGACTCCAAGATAATAAGTAGTCATACACATCACATTGACATAATCTTTAAATATGTATCATATAAAATTGTTGTTTATTTCCATTGTTTAAGAATCATGATGATGATAAATTTTTTTCCGATGTAATATTTTTAAGATTTGTTTCATTTTATTGGAATACATTTATGACAAGTGTTTATTTTCATGGTAAGTAAACCGCCTCCGTGGTCGATGGGTTAGAGTCGATGACTTCTAATCCAGTTACCTCTCTGGCGTGGGTTCGATCCCCGGGAGATGCTTTGGTAGTTTAGCGCGGGGAAAGGTAGTCTTGTACTGGTGTAACTCTCCAGGAACGATGGTTAGGAAACTACCCGCCTATATGACTGAATTACTGTTGGGAAAAGGCGTAAAATGAAATAAACAAACAAACAATCATGGTAAGTCAATTATATTTCTTACTTATTTTCATTATAATTATAATATAACTACGAATTTTTATAACAATAGGTACCTAGCTTAAGGTATGTCGATCTTGTTAAATACATCTGATAAATGATACAAGTTGCATTTAAAAAGAAAGGAAACGATTTTAGCAGATTGAAGAATGTTGCAGATGCACTATGCAGTCATTGTTCCATTTAATACGATTGAGTTCGAGCAAATTACACAGAAGTTGCACCGGGCTGAAAAAGTAATTATCGGTATTATATTAGATATTGCGGAAATACATTTTACCTCTACAAGTGTTAACAAACGCAAACATTCTAGTTGAAGCATAATGCTATATTTAGCTGTCACTTTAGTATGTGTATTAAGTTAATGCAGCAACTAGTTTAGTGTACACTATTTGTACGTAAAAATACTGTTATTTTTTATTTCGAAATATTCATTGTGTCCGTAGAGACCGTCACCTGCAAGCGTTGTCTCTTTCTGTTCGAATGGATTGGTGCTAGATTGGGGTCTTGCAACCACATGGAAATATGAGTTATTGGTGTTAAACATAAAACCCACCAGAGCACTTGTTGCGTTGGTTTTTGCGATTGGTTTTATAACACTTCGAAAAAAGATATAAACCTTTATGACTTTGCACCATATTCCCCAAATAACATACAATTAGTTGAAATAAATATGTTCACTGGTTTGTAAAAAGGAGCAGAATATAGTAATTCTATTAAGAGGATAATAGAAAAGTTATTCATTTTTTCTTATTTTTTCTATTATTTCATTGGACTTGATTGGCCCATCTATGTTGGTTTTATCAAGCTCACGTAAATGATTGTTTATGTAGAAATAACAAAAAATGGAGAAAAATGCGAATCACAGGAAAAACTAGTAAATTATAGTGTTTAAGCACATATACCTTGCATATTTCTGCATTTCCGAAAAGTGTATCGCTTGCAAAATCAAACGCATTCGATTGCAGACAATTGCACAATGACAGATTGTATGGTACTACTGTCATATTTTCTAGGATCTATTTACCGCAACTGTCAGAACTGTTTTTTTTCTCTATTTATCAAGATATAATATGTACGAGGGCAGAATTATCCGAAATATTTTATAAGCCTGATAATTCTTTTTTGTTGTAATCATCATATTTAAGTCCAAAGTAAAATTCAATGCTTTATCTATTTAATCGTAAAATATTATTTATTATTATTCGTCCAGTATTGTTTTAGTTCGCCTTTATTAACCATAGTTACGCGACACTGTGCAACTTATAAAACGTACCGTACCATTTATTTGTACTAAAGTATGCCTGATAAAACATTGATCTTGTGAAAAATTTGAGGGAACCGAAACAATGTCAAACATTTGTCAACAATTCAGAAAATCTACTAATATTTAAACTTTTAAAATGATAAAAGAAACAACACACAAAAATCTAGTTATTTAAAAATAAAGTTTCCAAGTAGTACGGACTTTTTTCAGAAAGTTGGACTACTTTCAATATGATCTCGGTAGTTTATGGGATAGAAAATGCCAATAGGTTATATTTTACCGATGTTGAGGTGCTTGAAACAAGACCTTCCGTGTAAAGACTAGCCGAAATGTTCATAAGGTTTTGTTTCACAAATTCTAATTGTATATTATGCATGAATATTGTTTGTTATATAAACTTTAGATAAATATTATTGATTCTAATCTGGAAACATAGTAATTCAAGGCTTAGTTCCGGGTAAATCTGAATTAATCCTCGCATATGAAAAATTGTGACAAAAATGTATCATTGTATACCGCCCCCGCTCCTTTTACATTATTTTCGCATGTTCTTCTGCACCCATCATGAGACTCAACTGTGATAAATTCAAGATTTTTCTACGTTTAGGTTTTCGTAAATTCCATATTGTAAATAAGGTTTTCAACGTTTATTAAGAGAACCATCTGATAAGTTCAAGCCTGTCGCTTAAGATTAGACCACAATGTCAGTACAGCTGCTAGAAATCGGATCTTAGCGGAGGTATTAATGATCCAGAGCATATGTTTATAGAACAAGTTATTCCATATCCTAGTTATCAATGTTCTTTATTTTGACAAAAGCAAAATGTAGATTAGTTAGAGTATGTTTTGCATCATCTGAATAAAGATCATTATTCACTGGTTTTTATCGTAAAAGAAATGTTAGTAGAAGATAGTTTAAAATAGCATTTGCCAAATGAAACATCTAAATCATTTTATACTTGGTTGTGTTTTTCTTTCTTTTCCATTTAAGACATTTTTGCAAAAATATGTCAGTCAGACCTTGTTAAAAAGTCATTTGTAAGATATATATTTTTTCCAAATGATATGTTTATTGTGTATTTTCATTGCCATTTAATTTGTTTAGACAGTTTCATTCATCATACTTATTACCATGCTCTTGCTATATCTGATTCTTATTACGTTCGGCAGTTTCGTCAGATTTGATTTTACCAACTCAACCGTAAGAAGTTAAATGTTATGCATTTCAAAACCTAAACATATATTTCACAGTAGTTTAGTATTATTATCAAAATGAGTTTATAACTTTATATTGATTCTTGTTTATAATTTTCATTTCTTCTGCAGTAAACAAACTACTCTCATGTCAAATTTTGTAAATACACTTTGACCCACTAATTTAGATATGTAAACACTCTTTCATATCTTTTATCATTTTTTCCTATTCATTCTTAAATGAATAAATGCGTAAATAACGAAACTCATTTGCAATTAACACTTGATAAATGGCTTGATACAATGTAATTAAGCGTGCAATATTGTAAACTTATCCAGAAATCAATATATTTCTTCACATTCCCCAATAGTACGTAACGTTTACTTATTACGTTAACTTAGTCAGGGTACTGTGCCCAGTCTCTACTATAAAGAAATTAAGGGTGCATGGATAGAAAATCTGATTTTTAACAAAACATCGGTATACATCATTGTTCTTAACAGCCACTTACTTATACGGTAATATTCCATCTCTCTAATTAGGGAGAAAGAAACCATATTATGTTAAATGGCAGAATTCTGAGATAATGTAGCATTTTTTACATCGGCTGTACGTGAAATAAATGTTACGTCTGATTAAAACTATCGATTGATATAGATGATATAAACTGACAGATAAGAGGTCGTTCACTTTCAGATATACACCGTTTCCGTACAAAATGTGCTACATTTCGGATGTATTTTTACCTGACTAAATGACACAAATAGATGATGCAGACGATGCCTGTCACTTGTACATCAAAACTGATGCGATCCATAGCTAGACTGATTATCTACAGACAGGAGGAATTATTCAGTTTGCAATACTGTTACACTACATATCTTTTGTTTATTTCCGTTTTAAATTGCTACGTTTGATATGTGTATCTTAATTAAAACAGTAAAAGAAAATTGTACAAAATATGAAAAACAAGGTCAACGAGGAAGGCCGGAATTCAATGAACGCATCCGTCCAAGACAACACAAAAGAGACCAGCAGGACACCAAGCAGGACAAGGCACACAGGAAAAAACAACGGACGGGATGCCATCACAAACCGCCCAAAACAGGAAACCAGAGAAACTTACAAGGTAAAGAAATGACTTACAAAAGAACAAAGGTGTAGGGGGAGGGGGCAGACACATGGTGTAGGGCTAAAAATGAAAATAATCTAGAAGGACTTGCACTATTTACCTCATACATTTCTACATATATAATAGAGATATATATCCGAGAAAAAATTTTTGTTAAGAATAATTTCATATCATATTTGAATAAAAATATATAGATACATTTTATTTTGCAATGTCATATTTTACGTCGCTATTATACAGTACATATTATATTTACAAATAATTTATCTCTGTCTACAGTAAGTAAAATAGTTTGATAACATGAATTGTAAAAAATAACAAATCAAAGTCTTTTTATATTTTCTTCTCTTTTTTAAGTGTGTGCTCAAATTTTCTTATGGTTATTATCTTTATTAATATATATATAGCACACATCATTGCAGTAGTAATATTATCTTTCACATTATGAACACACAATTCACCGCAAAATTCACCGCATATGATACAAAAAATTGTTAATAGCTATTCATTGTAAAATCATGATACAGCATGGTACATTTGTTTCACATATGTTCTGTATCTCTGCCACAGACAATTCAGAGATAAGAGCTTTTCTGCAAAATTTTGTTTATATCACTTTATTGAATTAGTTGATCAATATTGCATTGTTTCAAAGATAATTCTTAGTCATTAGAATATGAAGTCATTTCACATCATGTTTTATAAAGTAATTCGAAAACGTGGGGATTTTTTTTTGCTACATCAGATCTGTTGATTAACGTTTGTAACACCCGAGTAAAACCAAAAACATCTTTCCTGTTTCGGCGCCATATGACCTAAACTTTTAGGTAAAACAAAACACAACAAACTAAAACAAATACATTAAATGAGCGTCTCAAGTATTAATCTTACTGGTGTTTTTTTTCTTTTCAAAATGACATAATTAAACACCAGAAAAGAAAGGGTCTCCTTAGCCAATCAACAAAACTAAAATTATTTCATCGTGCAAAAACAGAATTGTTTTGACATCAGGAATGGTTTTGTAGCATAAAGTTTGATGATTCTATCAGTGCATTTATGTCGTGCATTCATAAAATATTTTTGTCTGTATGTACAGCAGCTGTCGATGTTAAAAAAAACCAATAACTCTTGATTATTTTCATTACTTTGAAATTGTTTTGATTTTATCATACAATCTTTCTCTTTATTTACCACTTTCCAGTTTTATTACCCCCCAAACAGGACATTTTTTTTATTTCCACAAAGGCCGAAGCCAAAAACAAAAAAAACACTACAAGTACTTTGTTTACATTATTATGTATGTACGTAAATGGATACACAACTTAATGCACATCCACAACAAAATATTCGATTAATGGGCTGTTATGCAGAATAGAATTTCTGAATTAAGAGAGTCCATCGAATGAATCATTGAAAATCTTGAAAATTGGATTCGTAATCTCGACACATAAAACATTGCCTTCCTTTGGTTTACAACAGAAAATTATAGAGAAATAAAGAATCCCGAAAGAATATCCAAAAACTGCAAAACTGCAAATGTTTCAGGTTTGGTAGATTGAGTCTGTTCATGGGTGATACTGCAAGCTACTGTCCACGCACATAATATCGGCTTAAGTAGAATTTAAGAATTAACAAATTCAATAAAGTTTTCGACTAGTTATCTTTCTTCTTATAATTATACAATACATAAGATAAATCATACATACACAAATATATTGGTTAAACTTGGCCTCTTATAACAGTTTCCCCCTTTACTAATCTGATTTCCATTTTGTTATTTTTAGAAAACATTAACCTGTTGAATTTTAATAGATTTGGCCACGATATTTTTGGCAGATACTAGATTTTTAACTTAAAATTATTTTACACAAAATTAAGACCTTAGAGGAAGAGATAATACTAAAAGCCATCTTCTTTTGCTGAATCATTTCCCTTTGTTAACTTTTTCTCAAAATAGATTAATCTCTAAAAAAGTCCAAAGCGGTAAAATTGAAAATGTCGCAGGCTCAGTTTGATTGAGCCTGTTCGTTCATGAACAGTACTGCCAAATGCACCTCAAACTGTCGTCCACTAAAGGTATTCAATTTAAGCTTAAAATATTTGTTGACTATCAAGAGCAGATATGCCTGCAGAATAATGTCCCCCTTCCTGTCGTTTTAAACTTACCAGCACTGAGGAAAATGGAGCTCGCTGGCCGCGGACAAGTCCTGTTTTATTTTACACATAATTGAAAAGAAATCTATCTTAATTTGCATATTAAATGAACGAGTATAATGATTTAATTTTAATATAAAATATTGATATAATTATACTATCATATAATGGCATTTCCCAATGTCAAGGTGAAAATCTTTATAAGTGCATCTATTAACACAAACAAGACGTAAATACAAAACGGCACATTGCATAATAGCTAAATATAATTTAACTATCACAATCTGTAAAATGCGATACGTTCGAATCTGTTAACGTCATACGCCAATCATGATGTCTTATTTATGTGTTTCTTTTGATAGCATCTAGGCGGGTTCGACTAAAATTGACAATTTAATTACCTAGAACGTGGCGAATTGTTCCGTTTTACTATTACTGACATATAAACCTTATTTCTTCTACCGATAGATATGCCAAGGTGTTGAAATATTGCTATACCTATTTTCTAATTTTGGACTACGCTTATTTCTATATTATCATATAAAACTATGTTTTACATATAATAACCTGTAATATTATAATGTATATTTTAATAATATTTTATAGGTTTTGTATACAATTGGTGAACGTTGTTTTATACATAAAAAGTTGTAGTAATATTTTATAAAAACATAATTTTATATTTACTGTGGATGATCCCGAGAAAAGTGATGTTATAGATTACACAAACAAGTACATGTTTAAACACTATTCATATAAGCAATTACAAGAATTAAGACGGATACAAAAATAAAACATCAAAATCTACACAGACTTTTTAAAACAAGAAAAAGAACATTTGCTATTGATTTTATCATTATTATTATTATTATTATTATTATTATTATCATTATTATTATTATTATTATTATTATTATTATTATAAGAAACATAGTGTACGAGTAATTAAGGTTGTTCAAACTACTTGGTCTTTACCGCTGCGGGTCCATATCCCGCCAGTTACTCTGAATTTTATATGTAAGGACGCTATAAAGCTAGCTTGCAGAACGTCTGTGGTTCTACTCAGTTGTTTGAATGCATGGATGTTCACCTAAGGCCTTCCTCCATCAGTAAAGCCGAAAAGTCGGCATATGGTATCTTCTGTATTGGTGCGACGCTAACTAACCAGATAAAAGACAAACAATTTTATCAAGTGTGTTTCTTGTTCGATATTAATCTCTTTTCTTTTTAAAGATTGCATCACTATTTTAAAAGGAAACTTATCGATCGTCTTTCAAACTCCAATTCTATTTAGTGGAATAGATTAGTAACAAATTTTCAACGCTTTGAATGACTGATAAAAACTTATAGATGACTGGTTCAAGATTTTTTTCAGAATCTAGATGAAATTAGTTGTAATACTTATGAATATGAATTTTAAAAGCTGGTCTTCCTAAATACATGTTGATTTTACAAATGTATATGCAAAACACATTTTACGGATGACATGATATATTTCTCCTGAAGTTCAATTCATTTAAGATGTATACTTGTCATTCGCATCTTAATACAGATCGGCTAAAATGAAATTAGACTTGAAATTTTAAGAGCCTAATTAATATCTTATTCACTTTTCTTCGTATAAGCTGTCATCTTTATGACGTATTAAGATAGAGCAGACTAACCAAATGTAGGAACCTTATGTTTAATAATATATTTCATATGTCTATATTTCACCATGATATCTATTTGCAAAGCTTTTAATGGTATTCAATCAAAATTGAAATTCTTTACTTCATTTTTTTTATTTAATACGTTTTATATACTCATTAGTTTATTCGTTGAGATAATTTGGTGGCTGTTTTCACCAGTTCCTTTGAATCCAGTCAGCTCATTATGTTAAGAACAGGACATAATTCATAGATATGTAAAGGAAATAGGGAAACAAATGTTGTTAGATAAGATATACCACCAGACGCTAAGAAAGTAAAATATAGCCATATGTTTTACTGCAAGAAAAGTTGGCCTGGTTTAAAACCAACACGTATTTTCCATTTTTCTATACCAGTTTCGATTTACATAATCAGTGTTATTGGCGTAGGACTGTATATCCTTCTTCTAATTGGAAATCAGAAAAATAATTCTTTGAGTCTTGTAATAATATTTTCTTAAAATTTCTAAAACTTAGTATTAATACTAACTGTTTTATTATCGATGCATGAGTAAACAATTATAAAAAAAATCTCAAAATATACTTTCTTTTAAGTAGCCTGCACGTGCTTCACTAATTTAAGTAAAGCAACACAAAAACCAAGTAATAGTACCTCTGTTTTACACATTAATATTGATGTCTTCATTATGGCATTTATTGTATAATAACTTCAAAAATGCACTACGTTTTTCAATTATTTATTTGCTTTTGAATCGCTATCGTTCGAGTATCTTACTGCTGTCATTGAAAAGCAATGAAAAAAAACGCTTTCACAATTTCCCCATGACACATTAATATATAGAGGATATTTGTTTGTTTGTGTGTAAGATGAAATTTTATTTCATCGAGTGAGCTTTAAAAACAGTATTCTCACGAGTGGCGTAGCCACGAGTGAGAATACTGTTTTTAAAGTTCACGAGATGAAATAAAATTACATCTTACACAACAAACAGACAAATTTTCTTTTTATTTTATGCTTAAAAACAAGTTAAAACGAAATTTCCATAATTTTAACGTTATTATTAAAATCTGTTTCCCCCATTGAGAGCCCCATTTAGACGGAATTTCTCATTTAAAACAAGAAGTCTTGAGCTGAAAAATAAGTCCGCCAATCAAGGTTAAATGACGGTGATATTTATTCATTTTATTAAAAAAATATGAATGATCGCTTGTTTTAATCATAAAAACAAACAATTCTTGCAGGAGAAAATTCCAACCATCCATCCATATTTCTGTTACTTACTGCGAATTTATATTAGACCTGCCTTTCTAAAATGTAAACGGCAGCCTTTTTTTAAAGTTGTGTATTTCATGGGAGGAAAATAATTGTGTAAGATTCAGAAGGATATAATTTGGATTTGTTAGTCATACACCTTTTTAAAAGAAAGAAAACTTATTTGAGGATTGTAACAGACAAAAAATAAGTGTTGACAGAAGTGAAAACATTCAGAAAAGGAGCTAGGAAAAAGGAAAAATTGGAAGCTTGCTGAAGGAACGCTGGGTTGTTTTAACTTATTTTACGAGTGATGGCTGTCAATGCTTTTCAATTTTTCATAAAGCATACGGCAGTTATTGCTCGTAGGATACTTTAATATGCCCAAATGTCATCAAGAGCCCGTTTTGCATGGGGAAGGAATGTATTTTTCAGACTGTAAAAACGAAACAAAAAAAATTTAGAGACAAAATTTGGTGATTGGAATTTGAAGGAATAGAAGTAAGTTTTCTCTCTGTGTTACTTTTGACATTTAAGTTATTTATCAATTTCAGCTTTGCTATTTCTTTTAACAGCCTGACATTGTCAGAATTGTCGGTAAAAATAAAATTGAGGTACCACATGGAGAAAATCTTAAAAAAGTAGTTTCGTCATTAAAAAAGTGAAATTATATTTTGATAATTTTCACTGTGAAATTATCAAATATAATTTTCACGGATAAATCAGTAATCCACTGAAAAGCATAAAATAACATATTCCATTTTCTTCTTTCTTTCTGATTTTATACCTACGTTTTAAGTCATGGAAGTAGTTATCAATACTTTATCGATGTCTTAGTTTGACTTGCAAATTAGTTTTTTTTTCGGAAACAAGCACTGACATTTACGGTTTGGCAGCATTCTGTTTTATTTTGTATATTAATTATGTGATAATGTTTTAATATAGATGATTATCGGAAATGAAAGAGTATCTTTGTTAGCAAAATGTAAAGTGCTTATAACTTTTCAGTGTATTTATAACAAAACAAGAGTTATCATTTTTATTGTAATAAGCATTTTCTATATTTCTTCAAAAAAATTGTTCAAACTGGCGACCTAGTAGTTAAGACTTATGATTAGTTTCTTGCTGACATCCATGCAAGTTCTGAAATTTTTAGGAGTTCATTCCGTTAATGACTTAACGTTTGCCGATCTAAGGTTAAACTAAAATACATATAACTTGATTTACCACTGCAAATAAATTATTTTATAGGGTTAACGCACGTTTTTCCGTGTTATAACGTCTGCAGAGTCCCGAGGAACGGTTGGTGCCCGAGCCCGGTAGGGCGAGGGCTCCAACAGTTCCGAGGGACTCTGCAGACTTTATAACACGAAATAAACGTGCGTTGACGCTATTATAGCATAAAATTTTCAAACAAATTCGTGATGTATAGTTTATACAAAACACAATTACATTAAATTCTTGTGCTTGGACGGTATTTATCCAATTCTATGTTTTACGTATCCGTTTCATTTTTCCGGGGCCAACAACTTGGAAAATTCTCGGAACCAAACGAAATTTTGAATTTTAATTGATTTAACAAAGCTTGGCCTTTGGAGATTTATTATCTCAAGAAAAAAATAAAACGTTACGTTACTCTACCCTCTACCCAAGACAAAACATGACCCTCAGAAATTCTTAGAATGATTTCAGATTGACGGTAGAAAAAAGATCAGTGACATCAGAATCGGGTTTTTTTTCAAGCAAACAAGTTTATAAAAAAATCAGGCACTAAGCATTATTCTCTTAAAGAAATATAATGAGCATTTATCAACATTAACATAAATAAAAAACAGTTTCTCATATTAATTTTGTGTTATCTAGTTTTGTAAGTTAATCGGAGTGTTAAACTGAATGACAGGTAGATTCTACTGTATTTGTTTACATTGACAACTGTCCGTTTCTTAGAAAGGGCGACAACCAAGATTAGCACCTATGTCTATACGCCGTTTTTCCGGCATAGTTACTTGAATATGCGACTGAGGCCCTCGAATCAATAAATTTCAATATAACAAGAGCGCATGACTCTTTGGCAAACAGGCCAAATCGTCATTTTTGTTTGTTTGTTTACTGGGCCCTGTATGTATTGCGCATAGATGAAACCGGGCTATAACAAGAGCGCGTGACTATGTTAACACATGGTTTTGGTCCCGTTATAACATGGGCAAAAGAGGGGAAAATAGCCGATTTTATGCTATAATAAAGTATAAGTAAATATTGTCCAAATTGTAATTAAGTGCATACCATGGCAATTATATATAAATTATAAAAGGAGTTTTTGCAGAAGTATACATCTTGTTTAAATATCTGTGTGGAGACATCATTGACAGCTTATAATTTCTAACACGTTATTTGAACACATTTTGATTTTATGCTGTCAAAGTAAAAAAACACACAAGTAATTACCGTTCTCATCAGTTTGCAATGATCTGCAATATCAACACTTTTAAATTGTATTACAGTACATGTTAATGCATTACAAGTGATTCAATATTTTCTAGATTGTCTTTCTTAATGATTTTTGATGAAGTTACTTATTTCCAAATACAATTTCATTTAATCAGAATGTTCAAAGAAAATTGTTAAAGAAAGATATTCTCATAAATTTTATATTGTTATGTCTATTCCGACTTTCTCTGTATTTGATGTTATCGTA
Source organism: Ruditapes philippinarum (assembly GCF_026571515.1). Lineage (NCBI taxonomy): Eukaryota > Metazoa > Mollusca > Bivalvia > Venerida > Veneridae > Ruditapes > Ruditapes philippinarum. The sequence continues at coordinate 44,071 of NW_026854342.1, forward strand.
TGTTGTTTACTCAATTCTTTACTTGCTTAGTAAAAATAGATATTCAGCTGATTTTTTTTCGATAACCTTCCAAGTTTAACGTAACCTGCTTCATCAGATTTCGGTTATTGAGTAAGATACCGATAATAATCTGATATCATTCCTGAAACAGCCTCAAAGCGAGTCTGAATTGTAGCAACCGGGTTACAGCGTTTAATAATCCCTGTATTTTGACACCTGTATTACGAAAATAACATGATAAGCTAATAGATGGTCATCAAGAAATGAGGAAACATTTCTGAGGAAAAATAAATCATTCGATCGTTAGATTCGAGTGATATTGTCTCTCATGTACTCTTAGTCTATAAAATTACAATAACATACAGGCCCATTAAGTGTCAGTTCGTGTTTGTTAATTGTTGTTGTTGTTGTTGTTGTTGTTATTTTGCTGATTTTCTGTAAATACAGTTCCCATAACGTTACTTATTTGCCATGTATCTGAGGAGCCAACTTTGCATCTTTTGCATTTTAGCAATACGTTTAGCCGTAATGATCTGGTAATTTGCATGAAAGACAATAAGCCTTTTAGTTTACATATTGCTTCCTTCATCACAAATAATTTCACATTCAGGTGATTAGAATATTATATGTTTTAAATCCGTTATAATAACATTATGGAACACAAGTTTTCCTCTCTTCAGAAGGAAAAAACATCATCATATCTGAAGCTTCGTGTGTGTGCCTTAAAATGCCTAAAATATAATCTAATTTGAGACAAGACTGTCGTACAAAATCCTCCCAAGAAGCAACACAACTTTTTTGTTATTTATTTTTTAAGAAGATTGTAATCATTGTTTTTAATCACACTTATTAAGAATACGGTAAAGCAACACCTTTCATTAACTAACTAATCGAGTTCAAGAAAACATTTACACCCTTTAAACGTGAACATGATCAAAGATATATCATCAGGTGAATACAAATTCAATTATGCACTACAGTGAGTTCTACTCTTTGCACCATAAATTGTTCAATTAATATGATAAACAGCCAAGAACGAACAAAAGTAAATCATAGCATTTCTAAAGGCTATACATTATTTTTGTGTTCATTTTATAATTATTCAATAAATTGAATAAATAGTTTTCATACGTTAAGACATTTCTTTTTCACACTGAATTTAGAAATAGTTGCATGCACTGTTATTTAATCGTAAAACAAAGTTCCTCATTATGTAAAGTATTTAAAAGACAAAAAGGTTTATTATTTCTGGTGCATTCATGATTTATAAGACAATAAAGGGGTTCCTGTATTTTCATATATTCTTCATAAATACATTTTTTGGGCTATGAGAAGAATTAAATGTTTGTCTGTTTGGTAAATCTTAGTTCTTACAAGTTGACTTTTTTCATTCAAAATGTCTGTTAAGCCATATTTTACAAGTTATTTTTCTTTATAAAGGTAAAGATACACTATAAATGCTTAACAAAAAATATGTATACGGTGATTATTTTGGAAAATAAATAAGAAGTTAAAACTGGCATGCTATAAAATCTATTATTTAATCGAAAATATGAAAACATACATCACAAATACATAACGTACAAGTTGTAATCTGGTAATGATACCGTGTCCTTATACATGTTCCATGTCTGCCTTCAATTATAAAATTGGTTATCACTGGTAACTGCAATGAAACATTAAACGAAATAGGTCCAACACAAATCAATGGACATTACGAACGACAGAAGGTTTGGTTAATTTCAAACGCAGCATGATAGGAAAAACTGCTATTACCAATGTAAAATTGTCTCAATATGACTTGACTCATAAACTATTTCGGCAAATACAGTTCTTTTTGATATTACAAAAACAACAGACTAAAAACTTAACAAATAATTTGAGCTCTCGTTATTAAAGATATTATTCTTAAATTAAGAATTTAGCTATATTTTACTTGCTATAGAAAAATTAACGTGATTCAACCAAGCATCGCAACTGACAGCTGCTTAATTATATAACAGTGTGGGACTTTTTAAACATATAATACTATTTTGTAACTTATTTGTATAGGTAGTTTAACTCACTAGTAATTAGTGCAATGTTCGTAGGAACTTCTTCTCTGTAGTTTGATAACTCGTCTAGAGTGTCCGCGTCAGTGAGTCAGTGGGTCCCGTGTCTGGTTTTATAATTTTCACAGCACATTGTTGCCTGGCAAGGTATTTAATTGATCTGATTGACATCTACACTGTATGGAATAGTAATAAACAGGTAAAAAAATATTTCATGTTAAAGTGATAAAAAGTTACGACGCAATTAATCAATAATGACGCCACCATTGTGAGAATATTTAACTATACTACCTATTTATATTACAAACGGTAGACTAATTGTCAAAATTATTATGTTCATGGTGCTAAAAAATATTTTTCACAATATAAAAAAAGAAACAAAGAAGGCAACGTTGTTGCAATATGTTATGGTATCACGTTAAAGACATTTGCTTGATTACTAATATATAGAGAACAGTCAATTTGCTTTAGAATAAACAGGATCAAAGAAGTTTCGTCAGATGCATACAAATTCAATTATGCGCTAGTTTTCAGTTACATAATTTTGCAAAGAGAAACAATTAATGTGATAAAGAGCCTATGGTGAGATTATATCTACACCTGAAAACCCGACGGATTCAGAAATAACAACATTAACTTTAGTTATCAGTATTTATAAATCATGTATACAGCAAATTACCTAAGATATAGCAAATTACTTAAGTCAAATGTTAGTTTAATAGCATTTAATAAATATCTTTGATTTATGACCGAAATAGGTTTTTATGTTTGGATGTATAATAAAGTGAAAAAACGGATGCAAAGAGCGCAGCCGAAATTTACCAGTGAAAATTTTCATAGGAATAACTTTAAAAATACTAGAAAAACACACCGACATTTTAAACATAATGTAATGAATAGATATTTATGACAAAGTTCTTTAAATATATGTCACTTTAAAAACGTACTAGGCTTGTTCGACGAAACTTTACAATTTAATTACCTAGAACGTGGCAAACTATTAATATATTTTCACATTAAAGACATATTAACCCTTTATATGCCAATGTGTTAAAATATTGCTATGCCTATTATATAATTTTGAACGACGCTTATTGAAGGTTGGATTTATATTATAACATAAAACAATGATGTTTATATATAATAACATGTAATATTATAATGTCTACACGTACCACGTTAGTATAATAATGTTTTATAGGTTTTTGTTGAACACCATGCAATTGCTGCAAAACACAATGCGCTCTCCTTAATGATGTTATCAAATCAAGTCGTCAAAATGGTCATGTTAAGTTTTTCAAATTTATTACAATTAAACAATTAGATATGTCAATATTTAATGTATATTCACAGTAAATATGTACATAAAAGAATGAAATTATATATTTCTCCTTAAATTTCCATTCATTTATTATATTCTTGTCGTTCGCATCTTAATACAGATCGGCTAAAATGAAATTATGCTTTCATAACTTTAAGATTCTACTTAACTCTTCATATAATCTATCATATCTGTGTCATATTATAATTGAGCAGACTAATCGAAAGTAGGAATCTGTTTTCATTATGTTTTTATTATGTCTATATTTTACCATCATATCTATTCTCAAATCTTTTAATGGTATTCAATCAAAAATGAAATTCTTTATTTTATCTTTGTTATTTTATTCAATATATTCGTTAAATAATGCGTGGAGATAAATTGGAGGCAGTTTCACTAGTTTCTTTGAATACAGTCAGCTTATTATGATAAGAACATAATTCATAGATATGTACAGGAAATAGTTAAACAAATGTTGTAAGATAAGATATACCACCAGGCGCAAATAATGTATGTTTTACAGCCAGACAAGTTGGCCTAGTTTAACAAATATTTTCCATTTTCTATATTAGTTTGGTCAACTTTTGATTTATATAATCAGTGTTTTGGCGTAGGACTGTACATACGTCTTCTAAATGGAGTCTTTTAAAAACTATTTTCAACTCGTTGATTCCTGAGAGAAATTTCTGAAATATGTATAAATTCTAACTGTTTTATTATCGATGCTTGAGTTTAACAATTATAAAAGAATATTAAAAAAATATATAAAGTAGCCCGCACGTGCTAGACCTATTTACGTAAAACAACACAAAAACCAAATATATTTTCAAAATTATTCCTCTGTTTTGCACATTACTATTGATGTCTTGATTGTGGCATTTATTGTATAATAACATCAAAAATATGTTTTTCAATTACTTATTTGCTCTTGAATCGGTATCGCTCGAGTATCTTCTGGTCTCATTGAAAAGCAATAAAAAAGAAAAAAAGAACGCTATCTCAATTTCCCGTGACACATTAATATCATATTCCTTTTTTTTCTTATATTTTTATATACCTTCTTTTTTATAAAAGTTATTAACTCTAATTATCAATGCTTGATCGATGTATAAGTTTCATTTGCAAATTAGATTTTTTTTCCAAAGCAAGCACCGACGACAGTTATGGATTGTGTACCTTCTGTTCCTATATATTAATTTGTATATCAATTATGTGATTATGATTTAAGATAGATTATTGTCGGAAGTGAAAGAGTATCTTTGGAGCAAAATTTAATGTGCTAATAACTTTTCAGTGTATATATAACGAATCAAGAGTTATCTTTTGTTATTATGAGTAGCATTTTCTTTAATTCTTCCGAAAATTAGTTCAAACTCAGGCATTCTGGCGACCTAGTAGTTAAGACTTATGAAAGTTTCTTGCTGACTTCTATGCAAGTTCTGAAATTTTTAGGAGTTCACTCCGTTAATGACTTAACGTTTGCCGAAAAGGTTAACTAAAATACATTTAACTTGATTTACCACTGCAATAAACGATTTCAAAGTATAAGTAAATATTGTCCAAATTGTGATTCAGTGCATACCATGGCAATTATATATAAATTATAAAAAGGAGCTTTTGCAGAAGTATACATCTTGTTTCAATAAATATCTGTGTGGAGACATCATTGACAGCTTATGATTTCTTACACGTTATTCGAACTCATTTGATGTTATGCTGTCTAAGTAAAATGAATCAAATAATTACCGTTCTAGTCAGTTTGCAATCATCTGCAATATCAACACTTTTAATTGTATTTACATGTTAATACATTGCAAGTGATTCGATATTTTCTAGATCGTCTTTCTTATTGATTTTTGATGGAGTTTCTTAATCAAAAATACAGTTATTTCACTTTATCAGAATGTACAAAGAAAAATTGTGAAAGAAAGATATTCTCATGAGTTTTATTTATAGTGTCATTTCTATTCTGATTTTTTTTGTATTTGATGCTATTTTGTGCTGTTTATGCAATTCTCTACTTTCTTGGTAAAAATAGATATTCAACTGATTTTTCTTTTGATAACCTTTCAAGTTTGACGTTACCTGCTTCATCAGATTTCGATTATTGAGTAAGATACCGATAATAATCTGATTTCATTCCTGAAGCAGCCTCAAAGCTAGTCTTAATTGTAACAACCGGGTTTCAGCGTTAAGTAATCTGATCTCTTTATTTTGACACCTGTATTACGAAGCAAACATGATAACTAAGCTAATAGATGGGCATCCAAAAATAAAAACGTAAACAATCCTGAACAAAAATATATCTAGTGATCGAAAGATATAAGTGATATTATTCCATATTTACTCTATAAAATTACAATAACATACAAATAATGATATGAAAACACCACTTGTTACTTATAGGCCCATTAAGTTTCTGCTTTTTTGTATTGGTTTTTAATTTTTTGGTCGTGGTTGTGGTGGTTGTGGTGGTTTTACTTAGCTGATGTACAGTAAATGCAGTTTCCAAACGTTACTTATTTGCAGTGTAGTTGAGCCATCTTTTGCATTCTGGCAATAAGTTAAGTCGTAATGATTTAGTTATTTACATTGAAGTCAATATACTACATTTACTTTGTTTTCATTTTGCTTCCTTCATCTTCATCAAATGATTTCATGTTCAGCGCTATTTTTCCTACATGTTCTAAATCCATTATCATAACAATATAAAACACACTTTTGCCCGATCGGAAAAACACCATTATATTTTTAAAACCTCGTGTATCTGCCTAAAATTCATAAGATATATCATATAGTATTGAAGAATATATTTAGATATAAAACGATTTGTAATTTATCTATTTCTCATTGGCATGTCCTCGAACTTTGCTTATCATATGATTTTAATCTAAATAATATGCACCTCGCAGATATATAAAAGAAACATTTGTCTTTACGTTAATAGTTATATTGGCATTAATAAATGATGATAACGGGCTAAGCAGTCTACCCATTTCAAAAATATAACAGTCAACGTGTCACTTTGCTCATTTTTTGTTGACTTCATAATATCAATCTTTATATTGCTTTTCTCGTCTTTGCAGATTTGTGTTACTTAAAAATTGAATATAAATCATAAATGATAAACATTACAAAATAAAAAAGGTTTATTTACTTATCATCATAAAGTTTATCTAATTTGGGACATGACTGACGTACAAAATCCTCCCATGAAGCAAGTCACACATTATTTTGAGTTCAAGAAACATATTTTGTATTTTTCGCTTTTTTTTCATAATCTTAGTGCATCAAAATATATAAACATTACATTCAATAACAAACATTTTTGGTATTTTTTCAAGAATATTGTAATCCTTGTTTTAATCACACTTATTAAGTATACGGTAAAACAACATCTTTCGTTAACAAACTAATAGAGTTCAAGAAAACATTTAAGCTCATTAAACGTGAACATGATCAAAGATATATCATCAGGTGCATACAAATTCAATTATGCACTACAGTGAGTTCTATCCATTTTACCATAAATTGTTCAATTAATATAATAAACAGCCAAGAACGAACAAAAATAAATCATAGTATTTCTAAAGGCTATGCATTTTTTTTTTGTTCATTTTATAATTATTCATTAAATTGACTAAATAGGACATTTTCTTCAACTTTCTTTTTCATACTGAATTTAGAAATAGTTGCATGCACAGTAATTTAATCGTAAAACATAGTTCCTTATTAAGTAAAGAAAATGTTTGAATGTATTTACAAGACAAAATGTTTATTATTTCTGATGTAATAATGATTTATAAGACAATAAAGGGGTTCCTGTATTTTCATATATTCTTCATAAAAAAACATTATTATCTCGACACAGGAGTTCATCTCAATTTCTTGTGCTCATAGAAGAATTAAATGTTTGTCTGTTTGGTAAATCTTATTTCTAACAAGTCAACTTTTTTCATTCAAAATGTCTGCTAAGCGGTAAGTTAACGCTTTTTATAAAGGTAAATATGTATACGCTATATATATATATATGTATATGTTTTTTTGTGTGTGTTTTTTTGTTGTTGTTTTTTTTTTAAATAAATTATAAGTTAAAATTGACTTGCTATAAAATCTATTATTTGATCTAAAATTTGAAACAGACATGTTCATCACGAATGCATAACGTAGAAGTTGTAATCTGATATTAACTTATTATTAGTTCTGTTGCTGCCAACATTATGACATAATCTCGAATCGCTGATATGCTGATACCGTGTTCTTATACTTCTAATGTTCCATGTCTGCACTCAGTAAAAATTTTTTGTATCAATGTTAACTGCAATAATACATTGAACGAAATAGATCCAAAATAATGCCAATGGACCTTACGGACGACAGAAGGTTGGGTCAATTTTAAACGCAGCAAGAATGACAACACCCTCTATGTGACAAACTGCTATTACCAATGTAAAAATGTTTCGATATGACTTGGCGCATAAAGTATATTACAAATTTTACTTGCTATAGAATAATTAAACAAAGCGTCACAATTGACAGCATGTACAACATCATTGGTTGTTTAAACAATTAATGCTGTTTTGTAGCTATTTTATATAAGTTGTTTAACTGACATAATATGGCTCAATAGTAATTAGTGCAATGTTCGTAGTTGAACTTCTTTTCTGTAGTTTGATAACTCGTCTAGAGTGTCTGCGTCAGTGAGCCAGTGGGTCCCGTGTCTGGTTTTATAATTTTCACAGCACATTGTTGTCTGGCAAGGTATTTAATTGATCTGATTGACATCTACACTGTATGGAGTAGTAATAAACCGGTAAAGAGAAAAAGTTCATGTTACAATAATATAAATATTAAGAAATACACAGTTAAGATATAAATCCGGGCTTAGGTATGGTCAATGTTTTTAAAACTATAGCAGAGGTTTTGACTAGATTTAATAGAAGATTGCTGTTCCTTATCTATTGTATCTTATTGGCATGTTTTTATACTTGACAGCGGATAGCAAACTTGTTGGCCTTTCTTTTCTAATTGTCCATATCAAATACTAAAATAACCTACTGTATACTGAATGCTCAATTCCATTTTGTATTGATGCTTTCTTTCCTCTATCACACTACAGAGTAAAAAATGTTAACCTCACATCTAATAAGAATCCGATTGTAACCACACTCGAAAATGTACTGGTCAAATTGTCTGTTTTTATTTTGCATATCAATAATATGTTCATCACTCCAATTATTTTTTCTAAAAGGATTATCTTTTTATGATTCATTCACAATAAGCATAGTTTGTTGACATAAAGTAAAAGTTCTTAATTCAAATGTTCAACGAATTTCTATGTTTGAATACTTAATGGTTCGTGTGCAGGCCTAGGTTCGTATAAGTTTACTTAATAAAACTACTTTTATGAACTTTTATGTCTTTATGATTTACAGTGACTAGTTTTGATTCCCGAAATAAAAAAAACATTTCGTTAAGATAAATTATATATTTTAATGTGTCGTTTAACTTGATATTATTTTAATACTTTTTTATTCGTATGACCTTATCACAAACATATTTTGCATTTGTCTTGTGTGGCATTGTCATTATTTTGTAAAAGAACTACAAATTATTTCACATACAATTATTCCATATATTGTAAAATAACAATGTGTTACATCAAGGAATAAGCATTGAAAAACAAACAGTGAGAGCAAACCATTTACAATCTATATAGATTAGACATGTAAAGTGTTCTAAATCCGTGATTTAATTGTGATGTTACAAAAAAAATTACAAAAGTTAAAGCATTGTTAAAGATTAAAGAGTAAAGTGTGTAAAATTGATCCTAAAAAACGATTCTGTACATTCACGAATTGAACATTGGCATACCAATAAACGTTTTAATCTTATTCAATGTATAAAGTATACACACCATCTGCTATCCTCTATACAGTCTTTTAACATGATAGACAGGTACATAACTGATTAAGCGTTGATTACCTAGCTTGAAGCCATATACCTGATTAGAATGTTATAATTGAGAGAGAAAAAGATGATGAAAATTGTTATTCTGAGCTTTTAGAGTCTTATAAAAACTTTTCAAAATCAACAAAATCAACAAATTTCATTAATTATTGGTTATTTCATCTCTTTATTCTGTTTTGACAGGTGTATTTCAAAAATACCACAAACCTAAATTAAGCTATAAAACGTGATACTTTGTGTTTTAGAAAAATAGGGAAAAAGTAATTAAAGTGCATTTATAAAATATCATCAACTTTTAAGATCATTAACGGCAAATTATTTTCACTGAAAAAAAAAGAAAAAATGTTTCTTTCCTGACGATCATATTTAATTAATATATTACACTTCCTTTAATGTTTCAGAAAATATTAATGCAATAAAAAATGTCTTTCACCGAAATGTACTCAATAATGAGGCCACCATTGTGAGAACATGAAATTGTAATACCTATTTATATCACAAACGGTAGACTTATTGTCCAAATTATTATGTTCATGATGCTGAAAAATGCTTTTTTGTAATTGTAATATTAAAAAGAAAAAAGAAGACACCGTTGTTGCATTATGTTATGGTATCAAGTCTAAAGACATTAGCTTGATTACTAATATATAGAGAACATTCAATTTGCTTTAGAATAAACAGGATCAAAGAAGTTTCGTCAGGTGCATACAAATTCAATTATGCGCTAGTTTTCAATAACACAATTTTGCAAAGAGAAACAATTAATGTGATAAAGAGCCTGTGGTGAGATTATATCTACACCTGAACACCCGACGGATTCAGAAATAACAACCTTAACTTTAGTTATCAGTAGTTATAAATCATGTCTATAGCAAATGACTTGAGAAATATGGTAATAGAATAATAGCATTTTATAAATATATTTGATTTGTGCCCGAAAAAGGTTTAAATGTTTTGGTGTATAATAAGAATCATATTCACTTAATCCGTCCATCATAAAGAATATGACATAACTAATAATAAATGAGCCGCGCCTTGACAAAACCGTTTGCGACCAGCATGGATCTAGACCAGCCTGCGCATCCGCGCACTCTGATCAGGATCCATGCTGTTCGCTTACAAACCCTATTTTAAGTAGAGAAACTGAAAGCTAAAAGCATGGATCCTGATCAGACTGAGCGGATGCGCAGGCTTGCCTGGATCCATGCTGGTCGCAAACGCACTATGTTGGTTTTGTCATGGCGCTGCTCATGTCATATTACTGGGAATTAAACTTTAACTAAAATAATGCTGCACGAAGAATATGAGATATCATTTTGAACGGGTATAATAAATACAAAGTGCGTAAACGAAGGCAAAGTGCGAAAATGAAAATTACAAGTGACAATTCTTCTATGAATAACGTCCATTGTAATTCTACTAGAAAAAGAAACAACAAACAAACGACATTTAAAACATGATGTTATGAATTGATTTATGATATATTTCTTTAAATATATGTCACATTAAATAGGTAGGACTTAATGTGAAAGTGACGTTATTTTTGGTACTGTGATTGGTTTTATTTGCCCTTATAGTAAGTTACTCGTTTATATGCGTAATTTCCGTAAATTCAAATTTGCGTATAAAATCGTTTTTACTTTGCCCTAATATTGAAAAAAACCCCCCCTTTTCTATAAAAAATGAAAAAGCTCAAAAAAAAAAAACAATTTAACTTTTAATAATTTCACAATGGGGTAAATGAAATTAATTTTTTATTACAAAAAGGGAAAGTTTATATTTTAAAGTTTTGGTAATAGGGCCCTTTAAATTTAAGGGAAATTTTATGATTAATTTTTTGCCCCCCATAAGTGACGTTATTTCCTGGTGACTTGTCGTTCATTGGTTTTGATTTGCCAAAATTATGACGTAATATATACTCGTTGATATGCTGATAATCTTTTCCAGTACATACAAACTTTAGCTGTATAGTCTGTTTGTGCTATTGTACCGCCATAGACTTCATTGAAAACGCAACACTTTAACATATAAGAAATAGAATAAGCATGGCAAAAGAAAGGCAATGTAAGCTTAACTACGTTATCTACAATAGGGTGGTATAATAAAAATGAATGATACTATCTAGGCAAAAATGTAAGCATTTATATTTGACTATTTGTTATGGTATATAAGGCGCCGTTAAATTTAAGAAATTATATTGATATAATTTTATGCACAAAACTTTGCTTTACATCTTTCTTATGGACAAAACGTGTGTCTAAGCTTTTAACATCTTTAACATTTGGAAACATCTGAATTTACACACTACTGTACATTGCATTTGACATTAACACCATCTATAACATCCTTATAGCTTTCTTTCATAAATGTTTAGGATATTAGTAGCTTAAGTAGCGTTATTCCTGGTAATCATGTTCAGTGACGTCAGTTTAACATTAAATTAATATAGTTCAAAATCTATTGGCATTTAGCAAAAACATTAACCTTTAGCCATTTACAAATATACCATTGTGGTAAAGACAATACATAATAATATATCAATATTTTACTTTATTTATATAATATTATATCGTAAATTCGCAACTGACAGAAAACGGTTCTCCTGTATTGAGTTCAATGTCCGTTATTGAACTTCCACGTAATTTGATGAGTCGTTAAGAATGTTTGCGTCAGTGAACCAGTGGGTCCCCTTGTCTGGTTTTATAATTTTCACAGCATATTGTTGTCTGGTAAGGTATTTAATGATCTGATTGACATCTACACTGTATGAAATAGTTATAAACAGGTAAAGATTATTTAACGTTTCACAAGTATATTATGATGTTAAGATATAAAGAGTCTATTTAACATTGTCGTTGAATGTTCATACATTCTATGAAAATGATTATAATATGTTTGACGTTGTTGTTTATTATCCGCAGCTGATTGTATACCTTAGATAGAGTTACCTGTATAATTTACCAATACGGCCTCGAGTACCTTTACATTCACTGATTTCTTTGATTGTTATTATATGAAAGGTATCGAACGGCCAAATACTGCACTATATGCACTTAAATAGTTGAGAATATATAAATGGTAAAATGTGTTAGTGCATTTTTGGAATTAATCATAGCTAGTGAATTTCTATTGCAAATGCTTACAAATTAATTTAAGCAAAACTTAATTTTAATCGTGATTTTTGTAGTTAATTATTGTAAAATATGAATATATATGTTGTTTAATAAGTCTATTAACATTGTTATAACAATTTGAAGTAACATTGATAAGTCAACATTAAAGATACGTTAATAAAATAAAACTGTAATAATAATAATGTTGCGTTAGAAAATTTAATGAGGAAAACGTTTATTTGGACCATTATTTTATCAAGTACGCACACGTTATACTCTTATATGCTTCCTTTTGTTGGAAATGATCACAAAATGATATAATGCTCTACAGCGTAAGTGTGTAAATGTCGTCATTTGTAACCATGTTAACGAATAAAAAAAAATTATATTCTAAATTGTTTATTATATTAAAAGTAAAAAGATAACATATCTAGTTGCTTTCAAATTGATTGATGATCATTTTTAGAACAAATATAATTTATTTCAAAATGAGCGATGATAAGCGCAAGTTATGGTTTCGCTTATAAGTTTTCTCTTGGTATTGTGAAAGGGAAACAGACATGATTAGATAAAACATTGTCTGCAGCAGACGATAACAAATAATATTGCACTACTATAATAATCACATAATAATTTGCCAACCGCGTTGTTAAAGCCAGCGTCTGTGAGAGAGAAAGACGCTTTATGATCTATTTTCACGCATAAAATCAAATTGAACGTAAATCTAAGTTCTACCATCTCGTTAGACATTGTACTGCCAGAACCAATGTCTGATACCTGTGATTGGAGAGTAGATATTTTGGCAAACCACGTGATAACTTGGAGAGCACGTGCCATGAGACTGCTGAGAATATTTTGGCAATATTTTCATTTAATGCATAACTATGGAACAAATCGCAGGGCAATATACCAACATTTTTAAATGTGTAACTTGGTGATTGTTTTAACAACTGTTTGAATCGGATAAGAACTGTAATTAAAAATATCTGAATTCTAAAGACGAATTTTTACAAAACATTTAAAATGGAAATCGAAAAAAGTTGTGATGATTATGAAGTTATTGATATGATTGACTACGGAAGTTTTGGAGATATTTTAAAAGTTAAAAGTGAAACAGACAAAAACATATACGCGATGAAACAAATACGATTCCGGGGAAATTTTCAGGATGATCCCTACATTATTAGTGAAATTTATTGTCTAACAAGACTGAAACATAAAAACATAATACGTTTGCATGAGATTATTGTTGACGTTGGTGAGATAGAGATCATCATGGAGTATGCAGAGAAGGAAAACATTGAGAGATACATGTGTACAAACAAAAACCTCGAATTCCATCACAGATATAAAATATATTCACAAATACTTGAAGGTGTAAAGTTTTGCCATGCTATGGATGTCGCGCACCGAGATTTGACTCCGGCTAATATATTGTTGACAGAAGATCTTGTTGTTAAGATAACAGACTTCGGGTTAGCAGTCAAATGTTTTGATGGTAAGAAACGAGCAAGAATATCAAGAATATCTTTAAAATTTAATTGTTAAACTGAATTTATTCTTACTGTACAAGGCATCCACAAGAATTATATGTATGAAGACTCTCGAAAAAGTTGAAACATAGAATGTTCCCGTTTTTTTATAAACATAAATATTATATCAAAACAGAATATCTAATATTCCGGCTATTATTTTAAGTAGGATTTGAACCATTTAACAATGATTTCGTGCATGTGTCATTTCCTCTTTAGTGAAAATTTTAAATTGTTTCTTTCTTACAGGTAATTTTGAATTATTCTTTGCCAAAAAGAAAACAAAACAGTTGAAACTCCAGACTGCAAATGTATAGCTTTATACACTTTAAACATGATATGTCCATTTTTATTGATTTTACCTGTGTTAATTTCTTAGTTGTTACCTTTAACCAACTACATCATTAAGCAAAAAAAAATCATTTTGTATACATTTTGAAATAATTTTTATACATTTTAAAAATTTCTATAAAAATTGGTGAATTATCTCGTATTACTTGAAATAGAATTAGGATATTTAAGTGTTGTGATTAAATATATCAAACTGAGAAGTGAAGAAATTGCAAATTATATTCAGGAGCGCCGTGCAAGAGTGAAAATGATGACAATTTCTTATTTTGACAATTTACGAAAACTTATAAATTTCTTTTTCTAATGCCTTAAATTAAAAAAAAATATTTCTTTACTTTTCTTCATTTTTTCATTGAATTGTTGGAAATAGACACAAATGACGTCAGATGTTAAACGACTGCGCGAACGTTATGCACGCAAACAAAAAATATGGATTTTAATTTAACTTATAAAACTCAGTATTTAACTGGTTAGCATAAATTTAGTGACGCATTTAAACTATTTCATGAAAAAGATTTTTTTGTTGGTACAAAATATAATAAATAAATATTCAGTGGATGTAAAAATTTAGATCTATCGTACGTTTTATAAGTTGCACTCAGAATTAACTAATACAAGGTGTGTTTTTTTAAATTGTCAAACGACATAAGTCGCAAAATGTCTTCATTACTTTCTTCCTTCTATATGTATCTAAACCCTCTCAAATACTATAGTATTTTCTAGACTTAACCGCAAGAAATAAAAACTTGTAAAACTATCAGGATTCGGCAATAAATTACTCAGTTTTTATCATTTCATCAGAACCATCATATAAAATAAAGTGTTACTAGATAAATTATTTCCCAGGTTTTGTCGATCTTCCACAGAGATAGCGTTTTCTATCTACCAATAGGTTTATAATTGGATCGTTTAAGCAGTATCAAAGTTTGATTGTAGTATTTGTAACTATTTAGAGATTCCAATAACTTTAATTTCATTCGACTATATTGCTTATGTTTGCATTTACCAATCCACTGTTCTTTCTAGAAAAAAATATGTTGTTTTTTTTCTAATTAATTTCCGAATCATTACAGTTTCATGATTGCATCATTTTTACGCACTTAGATCTAGACGTAAAATGATAAACGTAAAGTAATAAAGTAAAGTACTTATGCAAATTGTAATAAACAAATGTATGTTCATAACGTTAACTGTTTTTTAATCATATAACAATATAAACACTTTTATTTAAACAACAACTGTAACAAAACAACAATTGACCCACCTGTTGTTCCTTGTGGTTTGCTTCTAAAGTTTCATTAATTGTACAAATGTAAGCGATAAAACTCTCATATAGTTAGGCGTATATTTATTATTAATATGGTTTAAGAATAACACATAATCTAATTTGATAACATCTTTAATACTTGATCTAAATTATAATCAAGATTCTAAATATGTACATAGAACATTAGTAATATAGTAATACGTGTATATGTTTATAGGAAATCTGCCAATGGTCTATGCATGTTTTTCAGAGGAAGACAAACCACTACTGTGCACAGATTTTCTTGGACGACCGTCCTATCTTCCTCCAGAAGTATTGTCACAAAAGCCATTCCTTCCGAAACCAGCGGACATCTGGAGTCTTGGTGTCACATTATTGTTTATTCTCTTTCAAACTATTCCATTCAGCGGGTTCCATCAAGATGTCCTACAGGAACAGACGAACAACTCTTGGGAAATATTTGTACATAAACAAGCTGAAATGTTAAACGCAACAATCAATTCAGAAATCCTTGATATGTTGAAAGCTCATTTGCAGATAGAATCGAAATCAAGAAAAGATATATGTGAACTTATTCGTATTTGGCACGACGTCGGTCCAGAAAATATGTTTGAAAGTGATGTAAAATGAGGGATAATTTACAAAAGAACGTTATTTTTTTCTAAAGTAACAAGAATGAGACAGTAACAGTTGAAGAACAGTTTGCATTATGTATGTTGTGCCAACAAATCGTCAAGAAAAGAGTTTGCAATAAGCAAGCTGAGGTGTGAAGAATAAAAAGAAGTAGGGTTTTATATTTGATGTTATTGTAAATGATAGAATTGTTAATATGATAACGATGTCATCTTCATGATACTGCACGTTTGTAACGTCGCTTTTCATTGGATAGTCGTGACGGTTATATAAACTTTATGCACGGCTGCTGTCAGTTTATGAAATTATTTCATGTTTCTTTTCAAATATAGGAAGGTTGATGTATAAAAAATTCGTTATATAGATTTTTGACAGATAATATGGCCATGAAAAACGGTTGCTTGCAATATAACCCTCGTCAGACGACCCGATAACAAATATTTATATAGGCTTATATAACCTGTCATATAACTAATGATATATCGTTATCTCCAACCAATACTACATGGAGTGATTTTACAACATGCATTTAATTGAATTATATTTAACGATCACTTATTTCAAATGACAATGATTTTACTCCAGTGTATAGATAAACTATTAAGTGGTTTTATTTTATTTATTTTTTCATTTTATTTTATACATTTTGTTTGAAATATACTACAATAATTCCACAGGCCTTTCATTTCATTATCACTACTATATGGAGTCCTGTAAAAGTATTTTGCAAATAATTGTTCATAAACAATTGTTTTCTCTAAAAACCTTTTTGCATACTTTTCTCTTCTTCAAAATCTGTTTGCAAATAGTTTTTTACATATTTGTTACATAGGTTTATTTTTAGTATGTATAAAAAAGATAAATACAAAGGATATGGTCATATTTTTTCTTAAATATGAAAACATACGTTATAATACGTAACCTCTGTTCAGATTAAATAATTTTTATTTGTATTTTTTAGTGTTTTCATATTAAACAATTTAATTCATATATTTCTTCAGTATCCAGCATGAATTTGCCAATATTCCGGACACGGGATTTTATTGTCACCAAGAAATTGTTATGAACTGCGCGTTAAATTGTTTTTTGTTGTTTTTTTTAAATCATAAAGACAGAGTTTTTAACAAAGATTCTCTTCTCTTATCGCTTTAAATGAAAACTCAAGTTTATTATGAAAGCTCAATGTTTTTTGTAACTATTTATTACTTTGTGGTCTTGAAAGAAAACTATATTTAAACTGATAAGCATGAATTTTAATATATATTACAATTAAGTCACCTGTTAAATTGCACTGTTATTTATTTAAATATATTTCAGACTCTGATAGGGCAGCATATTTTACTGATGATTTATTTTTGAAAATAAATTATTAATTTCAACAATTGTTTATTTATTTTCCGAAATGTTATGTCAAAACATAGCCAAAAGTTGTAAATACCTGACAGCATGGTTTAAATTTTGAATCCTTAGACAACATGACGTAGTCAGCCAAACTGGAAAATCAACCAGCAATTACCAATCGTTTTGCAAGTGACCGACAACTTACCTAATTTGAACAGTTGTTAGAGACAACTTACCATAAAGAGCATCGAACCAGCATCGAACCAGCGACTTCTGGATCACAAGTCTGGTGTTCTCCTTACTGCACTAAGCGAACTGACTTTATAAGTATGTCAACAATATATGCTTGTTAAACATATTACTCAAGTCTTTAAAATGACATATAAAAGCATAAATTGTTGACTGCACCATTATCGAACTTAACAAATATTCCATAAAAAGATAATGTTGAAAATAATATGTATAATGACCGATAGGATTGGGTCCAATGGCGTACATCACATGGCACAAACGGTATAATTCATTCGTTATATCTTATAAGATGTAAGAAAAAACAGTATATACTTTCACTTATTGTCAATGACAGAATAACTTGAAACGTCTATATAATATTTACAATTTACAATATCACCTTTATGGTCTTAAACACATTTGAAAAACTACGCACAGCTTTTTTAAATAAAATAAAAACTGAAACAAAGTGGTTCCTGGGCATTACTGTACTCACTATGGTAATGCATGCTTTCAGGTTAAAACTGTATTATGGTTTAGTAAGCAGATATATTGATAAAGTAGATATGATTTTATTATTGCTGAAAGCATTAGTAGAAATTGATCTTTGCATAAAAACAAAACATGTTTTGACTCTTGTATGAACCTTACATTGTAGAAACCGTAGGTCAGATATGTCGAAATCAGTTTCATTAAAAGTGTATTACATGCTTTATCAATTGTAGCTAATTCCTCGTACTTGTGTATATCTGGATGTGTACCTAAATTATTACAGGCACAAGCAAAAGAAAATGGCTTGACATATTTATTTTAAGATATACATACAAAAGAGCTGCTTCTTCTAAATTCCTTATTTATACATTTACTTTTAGCCTGCTGGCAGCAACTTGGTTTACCCATGCGACCAGTGAAGACCAAGATCAGCCCAAACACACATGCCGTCTGATAAGGGTCTACACTGGTCACTATTGAGTGACTTCAGCACTAATTCTGTAATTATCCCTAAACTTGGTGAATGTTTTATTTGTCTAGATTAAAAAATGGACAATTTCTTTTATTTAAAACAATTTCGTAAATGTTATTGTGATAATTGTATACTTTGGTTTACATTTTTAGCTAATCCTAGGTGATGTGATGTTTCTTTTTATTGTGAGTGTTGAGATATCGATGATTAAACAGATCTGGCTATTTGACCAAAATGAAATCATTATTTTAACATTAGTAATGAGTTAAGAAATTCATGGTTACAACACGTAGCCAAAAATTTACTTATCTCATCTGATTAGTTAAATATAAATTTTACAACAAAGCAAGACATATGCTTACATAATTATTTTGTTGAAAAAATAAAAAAATATGGCTTATAAAAGTTGATAAAATCAAAACAAAATACCAAATTCTTATTGTAAAAATATGGATAACTACAGGTTATTGCAAAAGCAAGTGATAAAACAGGAAAGAATCATCTGTTAATCTTCTTAATTGAATTTATGAGGCGAAAGCACTCAGATTGTTCACAGGATGTCGTTACATAATATATATTTTATTTCTTTGTAATTATGATAATAAGCTGTTTTCCTGATTTATCTAATTGAATTTGAGTTTATTGGGTATAATTAGGGTTAATACGTCGTGAAAATTAGAGAAACTCTAAAATTCGGTTATGCTTTTTACATAAAACAGTATTTCGATTAGCAAGGAGAAAAGTACAGTTATATTTAATAATAATATTTTAACATTCTTTGTTTGTAAAATCACTTTTCAAAGAAAAAAGGTCGAAGTATTATCATGACCCACTCGTCGGTGTTGGCGTTGGTTAACCTTCCTGCTAAGTTTTTGTTTATGGTTATTACCTTGATTACAAACAATTGCTATACACTTGAATTGCAATATGTAAATACAACTTGATGATTTCTACTTGACGGTTAAAGGTCAAAGGTCTAGGTCACTGTTACCTGTAATAGGTTAATGTCTATTTATCCAGAAACTTCTAACGCTGTCCACTTCATACTTGTATAAAAAGTGATGCCAAGGACAGATAGCCCTTTAGCTAGATCTTTCAAAGTTATTCTTCTTTTTGAGATAGCTTTTTTACCCTGGTTAACAACCTTTTGTGATAAGGTAAATGTCTCAAAGATAGTCACTTAATTATAAAATCATTCTTAACAGGTCATCCTGAAAGACCTTTTTGCTTAATAAACTCCCTTTTTATATCTTTGTTAATTTCTAAAAACTATTTCTAAAAGATAATCGCTTCAAATAAGTAATAATTGTTGACGATCAAAGGCAAATAATTCTGCAGTTTTTCAAAATAATGTCCCCTTTTTTACTTTGCTTTTATCGAACTAAAGTTGAACGCGCTGCTCCTCGGACTGCTCTTCTTTACGTTTTGGGTTTAGTTCATTAACTTTTAATTTCAAAATGATTGCGACGCATAATTGAACTAACAGATGTGCTGATGTTAGTCCATGCATCTAAATGAAGCTCGAACCTACAATCCTTGGTTCACAAACTTAATTCTTTTATATCAACTCCAATCATTGGTTATTGTTTCATAGGTGCGATAAAAATTCTTTACAGCTTTGCATGTCCGTTTTACACTCAAAAGTACAAATATCATCTACAAAACAATTTATAATCTTCACAGTGATATCACGTTTAGTGATATATCATAATTAGGTTTGATTGGTACAGATAATTGGCAAACGCTTCCTGTAGAACGAGTTCTCAATCGTTTGAATCCGTTGTTGTTATCAATCCCGAGGTAAACAAAACATAGCATTTGAACTGTATTTGAACTTTCTAAGATTCGAATTATCTTCCATAACATTGCTATGACTTGTTGAACATATATCATAAAATTCACTAGTAAGTTATTTACCGAGTTGTACTAATTGTTAATTAATACAAACATTTAGAGGTTTTATACCTATTAGCATGTTTGAGGTTAAACGATAAGTATTTCAAGACAATAATATTAATTGGCACTTAATATAATGTATTCAAACGATCTTAAGATAACAATATTCAATGGTTTCAAACAAGAATTATTTATTGAACTTTAGCAACGAATATTCACTTTTGTTAAAAATAAAAATTGCTAAAAATTAAAAAGTGTACGAGTACATGTACTTTTAAAATACCACGAAAAAAACATTTTTCCATATATTTAAGCAATGTATCTTGTATAATCGTGCTAACTATTAATATTAATAAATGTTATGAATGATTGGTGATGACCCCAAACCCCTCATTCCTATTAAGGTGTTGTTAACTTGGGTAACCAAGGTATGACTTGATAAAATAGTAACAACTTAATATACTGAAAAAAATGAGTTTTAAAGTGCTAAATTATAAAACTTAAATTAGTTTGCTACGGTTTTCTATTAGGATTTATTCAAAATTTGTTTAAATAATCATCGTATCATATTAAGAAATTACGTAAGTAATTTTTTTTTATTTTTATGCGATTTGCATTTCAAACAACTAACAAAAGCTCCTATCTCCTATTTAACAATAAATAAATATGCGATATCAGACACTGATTTATTGTCCACAATATTATTTTAGTGACCCTGGAATAGATCACTAAAAACTAGCAAGTTAAATGCTTATTTCAAATATAAAGACACATATTAATTATGATAATCTGTTGAATAATCAAGTTTTTGGGGGAACATATGAAAAACAGACTAACATATATCGTTTCAGGGTTGGCTTGACACATAAGTGACAAGTAAGATTTTATTTTGGGTTCGATCTGATAAATTTTATTTTTTATAGTCACATTCCTGTGCAGCTTTTGTGACTCATAGAAAGAATAAAGGCGTAAGCTAGGGTTACATTTAGTCATATAGCAGAATGGAAACTGTATGGTAGATATGACATTGCTTTTTTAATTCTCTGTATTCAATCTGAATGAAGGAAACACAACTATTTAATGAATTTCTATGAAATATTGCACTATAACCATGGATAAAATTAAAAACATAAACCAATAGTAAAGGCAATGTTTGAAAGACTTGTTTATAAGCTATTTGATCTTAGAATAACATGAAAGAACACAGAAATCAAATTCAAGGAAAGATAAAGCGAAACTGAGACCGGTGACCTCCATTTTCGCTTAAATTGTTTCTGTTATCATGTTCAAAAGACCATGCCAAGTTTAAATAAATTCTATTTCACAGTTTTCATTCAAATATATGACTATGTATAACCCCCTCATAATATGCCTTGTAAAATGAAAAAGTAATGGTTAAAGTTAATCTAGTAGCATTTTGATCCCTTTGATTGCAGTATGTTGTGCTACTGAAGGTGCTGTTACATCTATATCATGTTTATACGCAGCTTGTCACTTATAAAAAATATTCTAATTGCCTGGTTTCTTTGATTTATGTTTATGTCAAACAAAGTAACACATAATTAATGTTTTGTAAACATATTTTGAACAAAACGATGACTTGTTTGACATAAGTCAGACTTATGACTAGGTATATGAATTTACATCTGTTTTGATAATTACTATGTTCTATGATAAGTCATGAAATCTCTTCAAATTTGTCCCCGAAAATAATAAATACTTATCCTTGTTGTTTTTTTGTTGTTTTTTTAAATGTTGAAAAATTATTTATTTCAACAAAATTGATTTGATTTTTTTTCTGGGAATTTAGGTTGAAGAACATTCATTGCATTAATGTAAAATCTCAAGAAAAATCCCATAACTGAAATGTTGTTAGCAATTACAGAAGTAAAGAGAATGGTTTCATTTTCATATTTCAAAGTGTTGTTGACTTGGAGTTACTTATATGAACTGTATATTTTTTTTTGTTAAACACAAAATCTTTATTTTGATACAAAACAAAAAAACTATGTGCACTAAAGGCCTAATAGGAAATGCATGGAAATATTTCTAGGCATTTAAGTGAAAGAAACATTGCTATATATAACATTCAAAAGGTAATCTTATACATTTATTATAATAACTAAATTATGATAATAAGGTAGATTAGGTCAGATAGAAATGAGTTTTTATTATTTGTTTTTGTACAGAATAAATATATTTATAATCCATCAAATGTTGTGGAGTAAAAACATTTGGATGCAAGAGCAATAATATCACATTTATCGGCCATGTTTAAGTTTGATGTAAAGAATATAGAAAAATTTTAGGGTTTTTTTTTCAAAATTTTCCCCTATTAAATGATTTTCTAAATAAATTAATTAAAAAAGCACACGAATTTTTTTTATGAAAAAAAAGGGTTTGTGGGAATTTTTGTCATCAAGGATTTTTAATTTCCCTACCTTTACTCCCATTTTAGAAAGGGTACAAAAAAGATGAATTTTTGAAGTAAAAAAATCTGAAAAATTAAAACTTTCCCTCGAGTAAATTTTTATTTCTCAGCAATAGAATTTTTATTTTTTAAAATTAAAATTTTCTAGTTTAATTAATTTTCATGTTTTAAAATTTCAACATTTCAATTTGAAAAAATTTTGATCGTCGGATTTCAGTTAAATATTGCATTACCCTAATTTTTGCCCGATTCAAAGGGGTTCTTTTACATTAAATTTATTAATGGTCTATGGTTTACATTTGTGCACTTTAACAGAAGCTTAAGAGAAAGCATACAGTATATATCCGGTGCAAACATAATCGAAGAATTAATTCGGATATTCTTTTATTGTAAAATGTCTTTCTAAACTATTAAATGATTTTTACAAAGTTCTCATAGTGCGGTTGTAAATCAAAAATATATATTATTGCACTCGTACAGAAATAATTCGGATGTATTTTAAGGATATAAAAACACCATCAGACCATAGGAAATAATATTAATAGTTACCATGAAACAAAATGAATTAAATAAGGCTTACCTGTTGGATTCTAGAGTATTAATGCTTTGTGAAGATCACGTTGTAAAAGAGAGAAGAAATTCAACGAAAACATATTTAATTACATTTGTTTAGAACAAAATTGTATATAATGGGGCTCAAGTGATTGCTCATGATGTTCCATCAAGAAATTTCGGAAGACGGACCAATTTATTTAATGCATACACTCATGTTATATGACAATCATTCGTACCGTCTTATCAATTTACATTTTGCATTCAGGTAAATCGAAAAGATTAATTCTGTACCTGATAAGGCACGCACAAGTTTCGTTTGTAAACACATTCTAAATCTATATCAATCCAATCAACTGTGTCGAGTTTTTGGCGAGGTATCA
Source organism: Ruditapes philippinarum (assembly GCF_026571515.1). NCBI lineage: Eukaryota > Metazoa > Mollusca > Bivalvia > Venerida > Veneridae > Ruditapes > Ruditapes philippinarum. The sequence continues at coordinate 68,107 of NW_026854342.1, forward strand.
GTCAAGGAAATGAACTTTGCTTTTAACGAATATTAATAATTGTGTTATTCTCCGGCGTTAAATGTTCATGCGCCGTCTAGGAGATATGCATTTGTCCGTATAGCAATGGGGAAAATATTAGACTTGATTTTGTGCATCTTTTTTTGTTTTAACAAAATCAAATTATTTTCAAATTTTCTAATATAAATAGCTTTTCTGATGTACAACATGTCACAGAGCTTTAAAGGATTAAAATAAACGTTTAACTGAAGTGATAGTGTAATGTTTGCACAGCATATATTCTTTTTATAATTATCTTATTTTATCTACCTAATAAATAACGTGCCAATGAGCCAGCCTATAGTCGATCGTTCTAAAACCCGTTGAGACCGTCTATAATCTAATGACGGGCAGGGAACAAGAGGTATCACTAAAATATGCAACGGAGATTATTTTTGCGCTACGGACACAGCGGAAATAATTTTTGCAAAACAGGCAAAAAACCACATGTTTGCGGCATGTTATTCATTTAAATAATTAACATTTACGTTACAAAACAGATTAACTGAGTGATAAAGTACGCTTATTTTAAAGCGTATAACAAATATTTGCAATAGGTTATTATGAAGGATTCTGTGACCGACGATTGTTCTTTTTTGCCTAGATTGTTTATAACATTTTGTGGTCCATTACCTAGATTCTAGGCGAATATGCAATCTTTTGTTTATTTAAGTAGTTTAATCTTTTTAAATAAGTAAACAATACGTAACAAAGAATTGATTATATATATATTATATATATTTATTTGTAAAATAACAGACAATTCGTCCTCAAAAGTATTCGAACATTATGTAATTCGCACCAATATTTAAATGGACATATTCTCGGCACATATTGTCTTGAATTTATTTTTAATTTACCAATAATTTCAATTTAACTTGTTATCCAATTTATTTTGCTTCGACCAGATGTTTCCATCTTTGTCGCAACAGACAAACATTTCAGAATCTCAGACACATACCAAGAGTATGGAGAAAAATTGATAAGTGCTTCGGATATTCAACTGTAATAGAGAACGATTTTCAATACTGATTTTGTACATTACCTGTGACTGTTCACATAATTTTGCGGCGTCTTTGATGTGCAGCATCAACATTTTACTTGTTCTTTATATAATATCTAGTTAGACTGTTAAGTTCACTACATCTAACAATTTGTTTTCAATAATTGTAATTTGTGAAGATATCAAAAACAAGTAGATGCATAAAACTCATAGTTATTTTGTAATGTTTGTTATTTGTTATTAACGATTTAAGTAAACTAATATTATAAGAGTTTGAATCAGTCCCTTAAAATAAATACATCTGAAAATAGTCTCTTTTTAATTTAGAAAATGTTCTTATTCGATAAGATAAGATGTATGTCATAATGAGAGAAAATAGTTTTATACAGCGTTTAAAAGTTTAAAAGTTATTGGCGAAAAAGTATGTATAGCTGAAAATGATGACAGAAAATGATGATGATAATGATTATGATGATGATGATGATTGGGAAAAGAGAAGTGTGTTATGTCTGATAATGTTTTTTCCCAATAAAACATTAAAAACGGGTGAACTTCACATAGCATTGATATAAATTATTATTTATTTGTTTCAGCGATACATACATGAAATTGTCCACGACATTACTGTAGCACCGTTATATGTTTATACATTTTTTATTAATTTGAGTGATCTTTTAGTGACTTTACAAAGTCTCATAGATCAATGCATGTGTTAATTAAAAATGCCATAATGCTCGATACTATAAGCACTTTTTAAAATTACCAATAAAACAAAATATAACGTGAAACAATATGTATTGGTGTAGACTTACATGATGCTATTTTTAGTATCAATGTGTTATGAAGATCTTATTGGTAATGAGGGTAAAAAATAAATGCAATTACATTTTAATCTCACTCACCTGTAGTAAACCCGTATAATAGAGATTTTATATATTGAATGAGTGCAGGTTTCTTCAATTCATTATATTTCTAATGATAAAAAGGAAACACGTTGGGTACAAAGTCTGGTGAAACGATTCCTATAAGATTTAATCTAAAGATATTTCAAATATCATGAATAGCAAGTGAATTTATTTCATTTTTAAATTTATCAATAAGTCAAAAAGCGAACGTAAATATGAGTATTCTCGCACACCTTACAGCATATAAGTGTTGATCTTTGTTCCTTTATTGATTTAGTTTACATTATAAAATGTAACATAAAATATTCACTTTAACCTTTCCCTTATATAAGCGTGTTTCGACGGCTTTTTGCCCCCCTTTTTTTGAGGCCTTAAACAGTGAAAAAATGCCCTATTTAGGCCCCGAATACTGTTTTTCGTTTGAGAAATGTTGTTAAAAAAAGTGACCGTCCCCCATCCAAATATTACATCAGGGGGTTGCCAGAAGGGGGATGTGCCCCCTTCTGTTTAGGGGGTTTGAAGGGGGCCGAATTCCCCCTCATCTCCAAGAAAATTTTGGACATGTGACAGGCTAAAAATGGCCTCAGTTCGATCTTAGGGTAACTAGTAACCGACGCTGAAAAGCCTTTTACTCTATCTCAATTCATTGAGAAGTTGCAGCACTTTGAAATCAGTTTTAATGGAAAAAAAAACAATGCAAAATAGTGATTTTTGGCAATTTTGAGACGTCCCCCCGTTGCCATGGTAACAGGAAATTAACCATTGAGCATGCTGTTATGGTAACAGGAAATTTACCATTGAGCATGCTGTTACAGAGGCTATGGTGTAGTCAACATTTGTGCCAAGTTTCATTAGTATTGAAGCATTTTTCACAGTTTCATAGCAGTTTGAACTTGTAACAGGAGGCTTTTCAATGAAAACGGCCATTTTTCGCAATATGCTCATGGGGTAAAAGGTTAAAGCCTTAGTTTTTATCGATTGTAATAAATTATTCTGTTTGTTTTTTCTTCTTAGTTTATTGCAATATGATAACAGTAAAATAAATATCATAATTCATCTAACTGAAACCCCAAATTGCTGTTGTTCTTAATGATTTTACTAGCTCCAAAGACAAATGTAAATATAGCTAAATGAATTGTTGTTGTTGTTGTTGGTATATTTTTCGTCAAAAGTTTGTATACAAAAATCTAAGGTGCATCTTCATAGAGAAAACAACTTATTCAGTGCATCACAACATATTTACAGATGTGTTATTGCAGACTAATTATTTCACCCAGCATACAGCAGATACTTCAATGTTTATCTGACAATTTATCTTACAATTACAAGGTACCAGCTGATACATGCTAATTACTTTCACATCATTAAACATGCACTTTAATGAATAATTACATCAAGTGTAAAATGTGAATTTGCTTGTAGTTGATGTAATAATAAACAACGTTCGTATAATCGGTAAAGAACACTCAGTACTTGTTCAAAAACGTCGATTATACAAAAAAATCTTCAATTTATCCTGTTATAAACATTATTTGAAAAGCTGTTATAATTTATACATGTGTATCGGGAAAGTTGATTTCATTGTTAAACACGCCTTGTCCAAAACTCAGAGATTCATGTGAGAGAAAATAACCATACATTTTCTTTTTGTAAAAGGAAGCAGTATGCCACAATATTTTTTATAATATCTTTGTTGTTTCTGTATGTGTTTATAATGTCTTTTTTGTTTTCCCTCATATAATAATTAATAATATTAATCACAGCAGATTATGACGCTCTTGTTAAAAATTAAATGACAATGTTTGCTTTATCTGAAAATGTTACTATTAGAATATTCTATGATGGGATAACATTAACATCCTTCGGTTGAGTATGTACATAGTATAATTTGCTGATATGTTTGGTATGTGTGTAAATGATTTCTTAGTGATTGTATTAAACTCGCTTTAGCATAAGTGCTTTATCATTCTAGAATCATTGTTAAAATCATTCATGATTGAATTTCAATAAAACTTGTGTTTTAAGTCTTACATAAAGTTGGCCGGTGTTATATTATTCCCCATTGTTGGCGTCAAGAGCACCATGCTTTATGACTAAAGTCTTGTAAAAGACTAATGATGTTTCGTTATTCGGGTATAGACAAATTGGAAGAACAAACTTAGGTGATTTATTACAAATTAAAATATTTAAGGAAAAAATACTTAAAAGCCACAAAACAAGTGGTATAACAAGTAAACGTAAGAACTGTTTCTGTTTATTTTCAAAAGTGAACCTTTGAGGTGAAAACACAAAGAAAGATCGCACGGATTTGTAGTGTTTTTTCATTGTCTTGAAATTAGGATAATTTGTTATTTTACTGATTTATTGAATGTTATTTAAAGGTTATTGGTTATTTATCATCGAGATTTATTACGTCTTGAAAAAAAAACAATATAATATTATTTTAAGTTGCACGTTATTTATATCATGTAAAAACGATATAAATTAATGGTTCGTTTAGTAACTGTTATGTATAGTTAAAGCTATCTCTTACTTAAAAGTGTTTATGAAGACCTTAAGCTTTGTATTCTTTGATGAATACTCTTAGCTGAAGCATTGCTTTTTTATTATTTACTCGGTTTTTTTTTTTAAATTATTTTACGTATAAATTCAAAAGGGTTACAATATTTTATTGATATCTGATTAATTAATATCACAAGAAAGGTAAGAAAAAATATAAGTGTAAATAAAGATTATAAATATTTACAAGCCTTTCATCACGTTTTCTTACAGCAAATAAATAAAAGTATCAAATTCTGTCCTGACCCATTTACGGTATTTAACGTGGAATTGGTAATATTTTTTACTTAACAATGTCATTAGCGGCATACTACTTGAAAGTATTCGTATATCATGATTAGGTTGGATTGGTACATATAGATGGCAAACGCTCAACGTAACTGGTTCTCAAATGCTTTTATCATAATTCTTATCAATACTAACAGCGAAACATATTCCCTGAACTTTATTTGAACTTTCACAAGACGTGCATTAACCCGCCTTACATTTTCTAACATCACATCCACTTATACATTTCTATTTTAGTTTCTCTTTAAAGCATCAAAAGATCATTACATTAATTTCAAAAAAGGAACCTTGAGTTCATATTGTTAGCTGTTAGAGTGCCATGTTTATATATTATGTACGGTAAATAAAAAACAAACATAATTTCTTCTATGGCATTTGAAAATGATTCATTTGATTAGAGCCATAATTACAATAACGAAAAAGCAATATGTGCAACTTTTTTAACTCTGATATGTTATAAGAAGTATCTTCCACAGTGGTTTTCCAAAACCCAATTCTATTAACAACTTTACCTGGTGCTAATATAGATGTTTATTTACATTTCCACTGTCAATTGCATTCACCTTGTCCTGTGCCGCTCTCATGAAAAATTGTTAGAAAAATATACCCCTAAACTACAGTATACTAATGGGAATATAAAAAAACAAATCACAATTTTTATTTTTGTTGTCGTCATGTATAATTATTGGTAGTACTTTTCCTTGCTGTATGTGCATGTCGATATTTGTTGTTAAAGTTTTCTTTTGTAATCTTATGAATAACGTTTTGTGTCAGTTTGTCTAAGTTTGTCGAATGTATGTCATGTCATATTTTAGTTTAAGATAATACTTATGAAAGCTAACATTAGCTTAACAAATACCGGTGGTGTTATTGGCGTCCGCGCCGAAGCGCGACGCCACTTATGGAATGAGAAAGGACAGCAGCAACTTCTCGGGCCATTTCGTCGGTCATAATAGCCGATCATTCCGATTGGTATGAGGGTATTTGATTATCAAAAATGAAATGTCGCGAACAATGAAAAGCGAACTGGAGAATTTTGCAATGCGAAATTATCTTATCCGTCAATTAATCGCGCTCTTCGGTTTTTTTTATTTTAATCATTTTGTAGTATACACAGTGGGTTATTGTGTATTGCTTTACCTATAAATAGAATGATGACCTTAACATTGTGAAAGTCCGAAAATATATTTATAGAAGTAGTTTTAGTTTAAGGAAACGGTCATTCGTGTCGAGCTATGGTTATAAATAACGAACTGGAGAATTTTGCAGGAAATGAAATATGAAAAATGAAACATATTCTAACAACTAATTGCACTTTGGATATTATAGACCTGTATATTTTGGATATTATCGTTAATATTGATAGAATTTCAAGTGCCTGTAGAAAAAATAATATTCTAATCTCTAGCATGCCTACCAAATTTCATGATGAACAATTTCTGTCGTCCGCCCATTCATAAATATTATACAATTCTGGTAAAAAAACAATTAACCATTGAAAAGTTTATAAGAATATCTGGTCATCAGATGTCTACTGGTTCATCTTCACTTGCTGTTTTTCTTGCATGGACGCCCTTTGATGCTTTGCATCAATGCTTTTCTTGTATATAGTGATATAAAGTGTGTGATACACATTTAACTAAGATTATTTTATAAGAAACATCAGTTATATTACACGAAAATATATATGAAGACTTGATTGTGTTTGTAACCCTTATCCTTCTGAACTAATGTAATGGATTTAGTATAAAGCCTGCTCAGACACCTGCAGTATGGTGCCTTATCGTTGACAAAGACTTTTCGGTTCCAATTGGTGGAAGGTTAAATAAAAAGACAATGTGTCTACATATCAACTACCTCATCCTAATAAATTCCATCTTGACGATTTATTAATTTTACATACTAGGTAACTTAAAACGTTAAATACTTTTAGACATATACAATGTACTTCTTCATCAATATAGTTATCGCACCAGGGGAGTTAAATATGTATAATAGCATATTGTAAGCATTTACAGCTTTAAATATGTTTTCTGGAAGATTATTGTTTTTTTTTTTAAAAATACAATAATTGTTATTTGACGACATTATGGAATATGTTTAACATGTGTAACAAACAATATACGCATGTCTTGAAAATATCATCTCATATCAAAATACGCTATTGTTATAACATTATATATGATAATAGATGTTAAAAATATTTCAGATAAAGATGCATTTTCAAAATAAATTTAACGTTTTAAATATTGTATGGATATGTAGGATTTTTTTCAAGGAATTTAAAAGAACGATAGGATATTTATGGCATTTTCAAACTAAATTTGTATCTCTCTAACATATGCCAGAAAGAGAATCTTTACATTAAATCGTGATGATCTTGAAGGAATAAGCAGGTAATTGTTTATCCATGGCAAAAATCAAATATCAAAGCCATTGCCCGTCCGTATAGATTTATGGTTTATGTCAAACATTGTTCATGTAATAAATTGTTTGTAAACAAATATCACAGAAATGATGACATGTTTTGGTTGATTAAGAGAAAAAGCTGTAATCTCTGTAGAAAATAGTTCTCGCTTCATGGGTTGCTTTGATTGACGTCTTATATCAAAAACTTTCGGTGGATAAATGTTTTGTAAACATGTTTTGATTTGACAAAAGTCAAATAAATGTATATTACAAGAATAAGGAAACAGCTGCTCTAAAGATTCTTCTATATAGCGATTACCTTACCTGATGAAATTGAATTTATATCTATTTCGGTATGATTGCAATATTGAATAAATAAACAGATACCAATTTATTATTTATCCAATTTGATATTAATACAATTAAATCACACAGTTAATAACTAACAGACAACAATTATAAAAGTGTAATGAATGTTTCTTTAAGTAATTGAATAATCTAAGAAAAAATAACTTCTGATTACCTATATGTCATCAATTATGAATATCATCTTAAGCATTCTCTAGGATATTATGTTTTGTTAAAAAGGAAAAAATAAACTAAACAGACATATTGTATGTACATGGCATATTTTTAGTAATTTCAAAATGATAAAAAAACTTGAAGTCGGAAGGAGAAGTGTATCACCAAATATACCCTTTACAGTACTATACAATTTCATTATTCAAATACATTTATTAATAACCGTAATCAGTTCTCACAGAAAAATATTTTTCTAACTCTTTCAGACAGTGTCTGCATCTAATAAATATGACAAATAAATACAATCGCGTATTTGATCAACAATTTTGAAAAAAAACAACATCGTAAGGTCATATTTATTCTTCCGTCGGTTCCAACGACTGAGCTTCTAACTGTAGACAATAATATAAGGACTGTTGAAAGAAATTGCTTTTGTTTATTTTTCAAAATCCACCGTTTCTAGAGAATAACATATCGTTTCTTCTAAATTTACATTTTTATTGAAATTTTATTATGTATACAAAATAGTAGTTCTTGTTACAGTTTTAAAAAGTTTATTGTGTAAACATATTTCTATGGACTCGTTAGGTAGGTATTTAATACAATATCGTACTTTGTTGTACAAAAAAACTTCCAGTTTTCCTTATTAAAAAACATCTTCATTTTCAATCATGCATTGGCAAAATAAAAGAAGTTTTACACCCATGAAAGTACGATTAGCGTCCATTAACAAAGTACGCCAGTATAACGACCAGTATTGAAAATGATCTTTATGTGCCCATGTATTTGCACTATATTGTCAGTGGACATCATGGTAAAAGCTGTTTGTTTACTTCGCACATTTTTATCATTTTTGTGCCAGAAACAATCCTTCATAGATTTATGTGGATAGAATTATTTTACGTAACGTCTGTTTCAATATAAAACAAGAAAATATTTTTTTACATAAAAGATGGCGAGTTAATTGGACAGTTAACTATATAATTAGTTTGAGAGGCGCTAAATACAACAAGAAATATTAGATATTCAAGTAGGCTCAAAGGTAATTTAGAGCTTTTTTGTGTATAGAACACACAGTATTTAGCGAAAGTACAGATTATACTACAAAAGACATTTTGAATAAAATTCTTCATTGGTTACTGAAATCTCTTCAAGGATTTTCATATTGTAGATGTTATATTACTCAAACTATAATTTACTAAACGTCTTAGATTTACGATGCATTTTTACCTTTTAGAAGGCGCTAAATCAAATACAAGAAACATTAGGCATCCAAGTAGGCTAAACGGTAATTTAAAGAATTAATTTTATTTATTTTTATGTGTTAACGAAGGTGAGATTATTATACAAAAGACATATTGATTACATTTAAATCTGTTTTACCTACAGAAACATATCACTAATGCTGGAGTCCTAAATATGTTATATATTTAACGTTAGATAGGAAATCAGGTAACACCCAGTGGAATACTAAATTGAGAAAATAGTTTCTACAGCTGCTGTAGTAATAATTTTATAAAATGTTTTTATTTTATCACAGTGCATTCACTTATCAGAGTAATATCGATAATATAACAATATATACCTGATTAAACAATTTGAGATAAACGCGAACGTAACAGGATATAAATAGGCGAGTACTGCCATTAAAGATGATAACAATTAGAAAGCACCAAAATGTACATGCATGCTAATTACTTTATTGTCACTGACAAAGATTAAATGAATGAAGTACGTTTGCTCTGTCTTAACCACTAAATGTGTTTATCCGAAGTAAAATGTAATTGAACCTCACAAAGAGTGATCGACATGAAGTCTAATATTCATTTAACGTCCTTATCTCGAGTAGTTAGTACATTTTTATAACCATTTATTTGTTTATCTTGTCAAAATACCAATTACTCTGTGGTTAGCTTCAATAATATAATTATTAATAATATGACGTTTTTTGCCAATGATTTTCGTGACGCGCATCACAAACGCCTTTTGGGATTCAAATTAATAGGTTTTTTTTTTCAGAATCATATTCATTTTTAGTAATTATAATTCACGTGTTTAGTATCGATATTAAATATTTTTAAATTATCGTTTACAAAATTAGCAGTACTTTGATCTTATAAAAGAGTAAAAAGTCATATATTTGCTGTTTGTTATTTGTAAAATTATTTATTATTTTGTGATTAAAATGATTATAATATACGTAGAATAAAAGCAATTTCTCCGTATTGCAAGACTGTGTGGCATATTGAGATAGTGAACACGTGAAATCACCACCAAACCTAAATAAAATAGCTGCGAAACATATTGTTCCGAAGCATATATGTAATATTATACATTTATAATATTCATATTTTTAATTACAGAGACTACTTATGTTACTAATCCTTCAAGTAAGGAAAAAAGAGATGAGAAAACAACATTATCTTACTGTTTTTATTTTTTATGAAATATTTCATAACAATATGGCTTTATACCCTTTAATGTTAAGATATTAATCATTTTCAGTTAAGTAATATCGGTATCTTATAAAATAACATATTATGTTCAGAAGCATCCAATTATTACAAACCATCTCAAATTATGGAAACCCAATCAGGGACAAGTCGTTGTGTCCTTAAGAAAGACATTTTACACTCACTGCATGGTACTGGAACTGATTCGAAAATATGTCTATATTACTTTTAACTTCCTGCAATCGAACTAAAATACAATAACATAAACTAAATTATGACTATACGATGGTGTTTATTGTTGTTGTTGTTGTTGCCGATGTTGTTTGTTTGGTTTTTTTGGGGTTTTTTTTTAAGACTACCAAATGCAATTTCTTTAAAAGAGAAGGTCAAAATCATGTCCAAAAAGATTATCAAAGCCCTTGATTACCATGGTAACTGTAGGGGAAGGGCAACTTTTGCTTCTCTATCTGATAATGTCCTGTTGTGAGTTACTAAAAATAAATGAAAAATAACATATAAAACCTTGGTCTGTTTATTAGGCAAAACGATGGCATTGAATGACCTTAGGGACAATTACTATACAATATGACATATATAGATAAAAGACTTATTTTGAATACAAAGCCATATATACATTACATCCACTTATACATTTCTATTTTAGTTTCTCTTTAGAGCATCAAAACATCATTACATTACTTTCAAAAAACTGTGTTCCATGTTTATAAATAAAAATATGCTGTGATTGCAATATTGAATAATTAAACAGATACCGATTTAATATTAATTCAATTTAATCAAACAGCTAATAACTAACAGACAATAATTATGAAAGTGTAATGAATGTTTCTTTAAGTAATTGAATAATCTTCTGATCAATTATGACTTACAATTAAAGCATTCTCTATGATATTATGTTTTGTTAAAAAAGGAAAAAAAGGAAAAAAATAAACTAAACAGACATATTGTATGTACATGGCATATTTTTAGTAATTTCAAAATGATAAAAAAAACTTGAAGTCGGCAGTAGAAGTGTATCACCAAATATATCCTTTACAGTACTATTATTTAAATACATTTATAACCGTAATCAGTTCTCACAGAAAAATATTTTCCTAACTCTTTCAGACAGTGTCTGCATCTTATAAATATGACAAATAAATACAATCGCGTATTTAATCAACAATTTTGAAAAAATACAAAGTAAGGTCTGAAAATAGAGATTGCGTTCATAATTATATTTAATCTACCTTTTCTAATGAATAAACCTCTAAATATAGACACTAATATAAGGACTGTTGAAAGAAATTACTTTTGTATTTTGTTTATTTTCAAACACCGTTTCACGGTTTCTAGAGAATAATATATCGTTTCTCTAATATTCACATTTTTATTGAAATTTTATAATGTATACAAAATATTAGTTCTAGTTACAGTTTTAAAAAGTTATTGAGTAAACAACTTCTTTCACCGCTATGGACCCGTTGGGTAGGTATTTAATACAATATCGTACTTTGTTGTACAAAAAAACTTCCAGCTTTCCTTATATCAAAACATCTTCATTTGCAAAAATGCATTGGCAACAAAAGGATGTTTTACACCCATGAAGGTACGATTAGTGTCCATTAACACAGTACGCAAGTATGACGACCAGTATTGAAAATGATCTTTATGTGCCCATGTATTTGCATTATGTTGTCAGTGGACATCATGGTAAAAGCTGTTTGTTTACTTCGCGCATTTTTATAATTTTTGTGTCAGAAACAATCCTTCATACAGTGTGGATACAATTATTTTACCTAACGTCTGTTTTAATATAAAACAAGAAAATATTTTTTACATAAAAGATGGCGAGTTAATTGGACAGTTAACTATATAAGTAGTTTGAGTGGCGCTAAATACAACAAGAAAAATTAGATATTCAAGTAGGTTCAAAGGTAATTTAAAAGTTTTTTGTTGTGTAAAGAACACACAGTATTTAGCGAAAGTACAGCTACACTGCAAAAGACATTTTGAATAAAAGTCTTCATTGGTAACCGAAATCTCTCTAAGTACATGTATTTTCATTTTGTAGATGTTATATTACTCAAACTTTAATTTACTAAACGTCTTAGATTTACGATGCATATTAAGCTTTTGGAAGGCGCTAAATCAAATACAAAAAACTAGACATCCAAGTGGGCTAAACAGTAATTTAAAGAATTAATTTTATTTATTTCTATGTGAACATTTCGCCGTCTTAACGAAAGTTGAGATTATAGTACAAAATACATATTGATTACATTTAAATCTATTCTACCTACAGAAACCTATTACTACTGCTGGAGTCTTAAATGTGTTCTATATTTAACATTAGATAGGAAATCCGGTAACACCCAGTAGAATACTTAATTGAGAAAATAGTTTCTATATTTTTTATAATATGTTTTAATATTATCACAGTGCCTTCACTTATCAGAGTTATATCGATAATATAACAATATATACCTGATTAAACAATTTGAGATAAACACGAACGTAAAAAGTAACTAAAACACTTTCAGCGGTTTTATATACTTGCTATCATTTGTTCGGGATAATTTGTTTGAATTAAAATCGTTATTTACTTAAAAATCATATGTTTGAACAATTTACTCTTAACAAGTACAGTCATAAAAAACAACTATATTGAAATCAAATACAACTAGTTTCCAATTGTCTTTGACATACAAAACCTCCCAGGTCTCTTTCATATCGCTAACAAATAAAAATTATCACGTGACTGATACGTTATGTTTACGTACTGTATACGCAAGATAGCTGGCAAATTTGACATGGCATTTATTTTCAAAGATCAAGTACTGGCTTTTGCAATATAGGCCAGACAAACGCACAAATCCATACCAATCTGCGACGCTTTTGGTGCTCTTCGCCTACTTTTGATATTTCAAATTATTTGTCAGTTATTTTCTGTCGGAAGCTACACTTAGCTATCTCTGTAACCTAAATCAACAAAGGTGTATCAACAATTTCTATTCAAATTTATATCTGATGTAAAGATGCAATGTTCTTTACAATTTGAACTTAATCGGTTCATTGTTACGTATACACAGACGTCATCGTGTGAAAGAATTGTTTTGATTATTATTGAATAATTTTTCTACGATAAAGGATGTAAATAGGCGAGTACTGCCATTAAAGATGATAACAATTAGAAAGCACCAAAATGTGCATGCATGCTAATTACTTTATTGTCACTGACAAAGATTAAATGAATGAAGTAGTTTGCTCTGTCTTAACCACTAAATGTGTTTATCCGAAGTAAAATGTAATTGAACCTCACAAAGAGTGATTAACATGAAGTCTTATATTCAGTTTACGTCCTGATCTCGAGTAGTTAGTACATTTTTATAACCATTTATTTGTTTATCTTGTCAAAATACCAATTACCCTGTGGTTAGCTTCAATAATATAATTATTAATGAAATGATCTCTTTTTCCCAATGATTTTCGTGACGCGCATCTCAAACGTCTTTAAGGATTCAAATTACCAGATTCTTTTATTCAGAATTATATAAAAAAAATTGTAAATATATTTCACGTGTTAAGTATCGATATTATTTTTTAGAATTATTATTACATGTTGCATTTTAGTATCTGTAAGTTATGAAGATCCTGTTGTTAATGAGGGTAAAGATTATTTAATAGCACTGGTCTATGGTAAATCTGTATAATAGGGCAAAAATATATCGAGTGGGTGCAGGTTTCTTCAATTTATTCTATTTCTAGTGATAAATAGGAAACACGTTACCGCCCTTTGGGATACACATTCAGATCGTAATAATGCGAGTGAATTATCTTTATTATTTTAATTTGTTTGATACGGTTAAAAAACGATCATATCATATTAGTATTCCACTCCATACTACTTGAAGCAGATAGGTGGGAATCCTATAGCTAGTTACTTCATTGATTTTTTTCACCGTTATTAATTACGATAAAAGAGTTGATTTATTTACTATAAAGCTCTAATTTGTATAGTTTCTAATCAATGAGTTGTCTTTTTTTACTTAATTTATTGTATGTAAAAAAATAATGACAGTAAAATAAATGGAGCAATTCATTTATATGAAAGGCTAAATTTTCTGTTTCTATATTACACAAATTCATATTTATTCGTTTTGTGAAGTTGTCTCAACATCTGATGCTTAACGCATCTTTAAAATAGAGAAAAAGCCTTATTAAAGCATGTTCTATTGGAAACACTTGAGGCAAACAAATTAATTCCCAAAATACATAAAGTCCAACATTACAGTAACTCAAAATCTTATACTCAAATAATTAATTGCCGTTAATAATACAATCAATGTTAATAGACATACAATGTACAAGCAGAAAACTGTTATTTTTTACTATGAAAACATCATTTGAAATAAAGTCAAATCACATTTAAATATATTTAAATTGATTTTTGCTTAACAGGTTTTTTCCAAGTAAAAAATCAATTCCATACTAGAAATGCAATGTATCTGAGCAAAGTGTAAAGAACAAATTAAGGCCAAGGTCAAAGTCAATTAAAATATTCTTTAATTTCTTGTCCCAATGATTTTTGTGCACAAATAACGTCAATGGGAACGACATCCTAACATTTGCAATACTTCGAAAAAGTCGAGCTATAAATTATAATTTACAAAGATTTGAAAGTGTTTTACATCTAAAAAAAGAAATATTTTATTACTTAAACTTATTTACACAGCAGTGGCCTTATCAATAAGTAGGCATACTTTCCAAGAAATAAAGATGAAATGTTAATGAAACTATTTTGGACGTTGTTCACATTCTTTCTCCGTTATTTCAAGTAAATTATCCTTTAATAATATTAGTGTTTAAAGTCATTCATGGTCCAGGATTAATAGTTTTTCATTAATAGATTCAGATTCAACAATAACATTACTCAAATTTTCTCACAAATATAGTAATATGTGTATGAACACGGCAGCTTTGACCAGAGATAATCATCTGCTGCCCAAAGGGCGACGCAATGGTTTGTTTCTGGATTTAATAGTGACCCCGGTGACCAATATTGCCCAGCTGATGAAAGGGGCACGCCAGTAGATGTCACCCACTCTTCGGTGTTGTTGAAGTTAGTAGCGTTAGCATTGCTCCCGTCTATCCAGTAATCGCCACTATAGACAAAACCTAGAAAAATATCAATAATGATAACGATTATAATAATGAAGACATTTAAGAGATATATTTTTCTATTATACGAATACTTCCAGGATTTAAACAAAACAAGAGCATCGCAAAGACGGGGCAATATACCCCCGAATATAAATTTCTTTTAGTAATAAAATAAACTTTCAATAAGGGAACTTATGTAGGGATTTTAATAACGCTCGTAGCAATACAATAGAAGGCTTAAAAATTACCCAATCATGAAATTTGTCTGAAAAATGTTTTACCTTTATAACCTTATGAAACTATATGACTTCACTTTCAAGGCATGTGTGTGTGTGTGTATGGGGGCATTTTTACCCTAGGTGCATGATTCATTCAACTTTTTCTAGAGGTATACTGGGCAATTCTATATGCCAAATTTAGAGCCATAGTAATTATCCACAGAAAGATGTGTTTTCCTATACCTTACATAAAGCAAATGACGCCCGGGCCAACAAGTCTATGCTACATGTCAAAGCTACAAGCTCTAGACAAAAAAAGACTTAAATGTGCTGTCCTATACAAAACACTATTAACTATGTGACCCCCTAGGCGGGTTAAGGCATGATTAATACCAGGAATTATATTGAGATCCACAATGTGGTATTACACATCAAATGTCTAAGCTGTGGGCATTGCAGTTTCACACAATAAACTCAGATGTGTTATTCCTTAATAAGTTTATATCTATATAAATCAAGTGACCCCCCTTGGGCGGGCCCAATATTGAACCAAGGGACATCAGTTTGGTAAAGGTCAATAAGGCAAGGCTACATGCTAAATATCTAAGCTCTAGACATTGTATAAGCTAGCAACAATACGAAATGGCGATAACAATAGAGGTTGTGTTATCGCTATCAACAACGCAACGCGCAATGTATCAAATCAGCCACCATACACATACGACCGCATCGGTTAGACAAATGTGCCCCGAGACAAATGTGCTCATGTACAGCTTCCTTCTCTGTTTACGTTCCTAAGCACTTACAATATTTCAACCCGAAGCAGTGAAAGGCTTTTTAAAATTAGTGGCCGCTATCACTCGTACAAAGAGGCCCGTAAATATGAATGAATGCAATACAACATTTACCAACACATGAGGTGAATATATGGATCAATAATTTCATTTTTGTTGACGTCAGGACCCGAACCAGCACGGCATTCTCGGCAGCACATGCCGCAGCAGCAGTGGGCTTATCAGCAAGTTGCCATACTATCCTGGAATTAAAGATGAAATGTTTATTAGAATACTTCGAACGCTGGTAACCTTCTCGATTATTTAATATACGATTCGCTTATTGTTGATCCGCTGTTAATGAAAGAGCCTATTTCTACAGTCGCGTTTAAGAGTGCCTTACTGTACTCGGATATATTTGAACTTCGGTGAACCCCTGCACCCGACAATTCTTAACATATGTACACACGTGGCAAAAGACAAATAAATACCATACACATGAAAGAACAGTTCATATGGAGTCTCCGTGTGAAAAAAACATTAGCCTTGTATATGCTAATATTTTATTAAAACTGTTTTCTTTCATTATAATCGATATTGTAACTCTTTTGAATAACAAAATATCAAATATAGCTCTGAAAAGTATGTCTATAGAACGCAACAGTCAAAATAATTTGTCTTCAATACAAATAGATAAAAACCTGACATGGTTCTAACTAAAACAAATAGTTGACCTTATACCTTGTTAATTTCCACAGAATAATAAAACCTGACACCGTTAGGCTCCCACGTTTACACATTTTTTTAACGTTTACACAATTGTAAAAAAACGAAATGATTAGTGCTAGCAATATCACGTGACATTGACGTCATTTTCGGCATCATTTCCAAGACAAATATTGCTCGATTCGAAAAAGAAAATAGCCGTTAGTATTTTATTGCTTTTCCAATTTCTTTTGGACATGCACCAGTCAAGGGGGGGATATATAAGCTTGTCACAGAATATTGGATCTTCTTCAGAAAATAAGCCGTTTTATCAAACGCTTTGTATATCCTTGGAAGTTGTTTGTATAGGAGCGGACTTCAGTTGCAAGCTATTTCGTTTTCTTGCATTATCTGATCTTCACCTTAATTAAAAAAGTCAAGTTTACATCAACCGGGAGTACGGACGGCAAAATCCTACCTTAAAATGTTTAAATTGTTTTTTCAATTCCGTAAATCTTATCCTTTTCTTCGATTGTCAATTCTGGCACTAGTTCCAAGTCGAAAAATTCGGACTACAGTTTAAAACAGATTTATGAATTGATTGCAAATGCGAAGCAACATACGTGCTCTCTATAATTATGTTAAACATGAAAAAAACATTTTTATTTACTATACGATGCACATATCTATTCAAAAACGCATGCACAAATGAGTTTGGCACCTGCACTCTAAGTGATTTTTAAATTGCTGTATGTATTTGTAAAGAATTGTTTTTGCTCTTTTATTATTTTCTTTCACAGTAATGATTGTGAAACAATCTGTTGTGTCATGAAGCAAAATAACAATCGTGGACTTCAAAATAGAGAGAAAAACAGAATCCCTAAATAACTCCCAAAACGGCAAAATTGAAAATGTTGCAGGGTCTGTTTAACTGAGCCTATTCATGGACGGTACTGAAAAATGCAAGCTACCATCAGTGCCATATGGACCACAATCCTAGTTCGTGCCGGTGTTGATATTACCGATGTTAATCGTTTTAAAAACTCATCGATAATCATTTTGCTTTCCGCCTTTTTTGTATGTTTTGTTGTGATTGATGGCTATGGTTTTGTAAAATCATTATAAGACGCCGCGTGCACGTGGCGTGTAGTAGATATGCATTTGTCTATACAGCAATTGGGAAATTTTTTTGACTTGATTTTGTGGGTTTTTCTTTGTTTTGTTTTTTTAACAAAATCACACTGTTTTCAAATTTTCTAATAAAAATAGCTTTTCTGATGTACAACATGTCACAGAGCTTTAACCCTTTCGCTGCCAGAGGGTTATTGTTTTATTGTTCACCTATTTGCCAGAGGATTTTCTAAGAAATTACGATATTATTAATTAATATAATTATTATTATTTGTTATAAGTATTATAATAATTATGTATGTTTCCAAATCTGTTAGTATAATAATAATTATTGTCGATGGTATAATTTTCTTTATATTTATTATTATCTTTATTATTATTATTATTAATATATTATTATTACTATTATTATTATAGAAACGGCTAAAGCCGTCTATATGGCAAATACGCCGAAAATAACAGGGACGGCTTAAGCCGTCCCTATGGCAGTGAAAGGGTTAAGGGATTAGAATAAACGTTTAACTGAAGTGATAGTGCCATGTTTGAATATCATATTCTTTTTATCATTATCTAATTTTATCTACATAATAAATAAAGTGCCAATGAGCCAGTCTATAGTCGATCGTTCTAAAACTTAACCTTTGAGAGAGGTAACGACTGAGGCAGTGTCACTCACTTCATTTTCTCCGCCTCTGTGAAAGTTCGCCAAAGTTTAATATGATGCTCCGTATGCTAGCATTTTGTCTTCGTTGACGGGGCGGAAGGGAACCAGGACAACTTTGATCAATATCACTTGTCGAATCATTAAATAACAAGATACAAAGCCTAAACCCCGCCCACTTTCAGAGAGGCGGTTATTCCTCAACCGTTAAGAAAGTACGCCCAACTCTGCGCACCGGTTAAATAGACATATTCTCGGAACATATTGTCTTGAATTTATTTTAAAGTGACATTATGCTCATATTTTCATAGTCAAGTTGAGCTGAATTGACTTTTAATTTCAAAAGATTGCCTGTTAAAATGGTGTTTGACCAACAGTTTATTTTGGAAAATGTTTAAGGTAAAATGTAAAATCTGCCTAAAATATAAAAAGACTGCCCCACTCTCTTTATAAACTAAACGTTTCAGGTTAGTTCTAATTGATATTTACAGAAATTCCGTTTCTTTTAGGGAGTTATATATTGTTTATATGAAGTAAATAATTAAATTAAAAGGAATTATGGCTATATAAAACTTATTTTGACTGTCACCTGTTCACTCACTGTATACCCTTGAATGAGCATAATGTCACTTTAAGTATACCAATCATTTCAATTTTACTTGTTATCCAATTAATTTTGCTTCGAACAGACGTTTCAATCTCTGTCGCAACAGTTCAGAATTTCAGACATGGCTTTACTTTGTGAATTTATGTATTAGGTTCTACTTTTTCACAAAATTATGCACTTTAATTATTAAGCAACGAGCACATACCAAGAACATGGAGAAAAAAATGATTTTTGCTTCGGATATTAAACTGTAATAGAGAACGATTTTCAATGCTGAGTGACTGTTCACATCATTTGGCGGCAGCATCAACATTTAACTTGTTCTCTACCTTTTAAAAAGTCTCACTTTGAAAAAAGAGGAACCTATTTGTCATGATTACTGGAGTGTACGTAGCTTTACTTGGATATAGAAAAGCAACTTAAAGCAATTTTCATCAACCAGTGTCAGTGTTTGTCAGTAACTCTTTGCATACAAGAGACTAAAAGTATTACTTTTAGCTTTACAACTGTCGCCTATCCGCAGCCTCTTAGCAATTTCTGTCACTAAGAGAACATATTTCTTTTATCATTTTCAGCCATTTTGAAATAGAATAAAACACATTTTACTAAATAGGGTAAAAAGACACTTAAAACAGCTTCAAAACGTTACCAAAAATATTAATTTTTACACAGGACTAAATGTACGTGATTTGACTGCACAATTGCGATACTGGTTAACTAGGTGTGAAAGATCAATTATGAAAAGCGTAATAATAGAAAGAGAACGGAAGGCATGTTGCTCCGCATTTGCCACCAATTTATAAATCTGCTTTAAACTGTTGTCCGAATTTTTCGACTTGGAACTGGTGCCAAAACTGACAATTGAAGGAAAAGGTGATATTTACGCAATCAATAATAATTAAAACATATTTAGGTTAAATTTTGTCTTCCGTACTCCATGTTGATGTAAACTTGACTTTTTAATCACGTAGACGTAGATCAGATAATAAAAGATTTTGAAATTGCTTGCAACTGAAGCCCCCCGCTCTTATACAATCAACTTCCAAGGTTATACAAAGTGTTTGATAAAATGGCTCATATACTGAAGGAGATCCAATATTCTGTGGCAAGCTTATACACCCCCTCTTTACGGAAAGAGTTTTTAAAAAAGCTTTCAAGCTTACTACTCAATCCGTACTATTTATTATTTGTCAAATATCATGTAAATGTAATACTTATAAATAAAATATTGTTTAAACTAACCCCCCCCCCCCCCGACTGGTGCATATGGTTTAGAAATAAAATAAGGCTATTTTCTTTTTGTTTTGGAAATGATGCCGAAGGTCACGTGATATTGCTACACTGTAAAAGGCGGTACTGCTACCTGCTACACTATGTATATGTAAGTGTTCATCCGTTCTGTTCTACAGAAATTAGAAACTTCGAAGTGAGCGATAGCGACAGGAGAATGCTTCTAATTTCTGTAGAACAGCTACGGAAGAATACTTACATACTAAGTGTCAAAAATCTGGAAACAAAGTGATCCCTCGGAAGCATTAATCACAACAAAATTAATCAAAATTGCAGACTCGGTTTGATTGAGTCTGTACATGAGGGATAATGAACAAGTGCAACATTCCTCACGTCTCCTAGCACCGGCTTGAGCGGTACTCAATTCTCAACACTTAATAGTGCTGGCATCAATGATCCCGAAGGACCAGAAAAATATAACAACACTGAAGTGAAGTACACGGCAACTTTTTATAGCTGCCACACGTAACTTGGCACCTGACACTTGACATCAAGCTTTATTTGGCACATTGTTATTCACTTTATTACGTCACTACGCGGTTCTATGAAGTACTGTGAAAAATAGAAGGCGACTATGAACGGAATTCGATATAGGATCGACTTTTGTTCTATGAAAATTAACACACACAATTTTTAAGAAATACAGCGTTTTACGGAAGCGTCCTGATGCCAATTTAACATGTTCTATAAAAATTGAATTATAAGTCCTACGTAAGACTTTGTAACTCCTACGTAGAAGATAAAAAGCCTAATTAGGAGTTTGTAAATCCTACGTAGGACTTTGTTATTCCTGCGTAAGAGATAAAAAAAGCCTAATTAGGAGTTTATAACTCCTACGTAGGACTTTTAAACTCCTACGTAGGACTTTGTAAGTCCTATGTAGTACTTTGTAAGTCCTACGTAGGAGATAAAAAAGCCTAATAAGGAGTTTATAACTCCTACGTAGGACTTTTAAACTCCTACGGATGACTTTAAAACTCCTAATTAGGTTTTTCTATCTCCTACGTAGGAGTTATAGTTATAAACTCCAAATTAGGCTTTTCTAACTCCTCCGTATGAGTTATAAAGTCCTACGTAGGAGTTTGTAAGTCCTACGTAGGACTTTAAAACTCCTAATTAGGCTTTTTTATCTCCTACGTAGGAGTTACAAAGTCCTACGTATGAGTTACAAAGTCTTACGGAGGAGTTATCTTTCTTTATAGAACATGTTAAATTGGCACCAGGACGCTTCCGTAGAAACGTGAAAGCGTTTAAGCGAGCCGGTAAAATTTTTGTTTCGTTTAAGAATTACACATACTTTTCACCGCAAGGGGCCGTATATACAAGTTATTATTGCAATGGTTTTCTGGCCTTTAGAATGATGTTTTATCCAATCTAATGAACATTTACGACACAAACGTTACTACGTTAATCGTAAAGATAAAAATGAAAAACATATATCTACATGTATTTTGTTATCATTTCGGTTAGAATAATTGTAAACGTAACATTATGGATTATAATCGAAACTAATACGTTTAAATATATAAACATGGGGCCTTAGGTCACCGTCACTGTTAAATTGGTCTGACCCCAAAAGAGTTTTAAAAGTCACCTGTATGTAAATATCGTTTCATCTGACAGCATCACTGTGTGGTATTCTGCACCAGGGGGTGCTAATGTACACGTGAAATTTGACGGATCTGAAAAAACAAGGTAAATATCATGTTGAATTTTATAATCAGGCTTTGGGTCACTTGATCGCAGGTCAAGGTCACATTTTAAGTCATTATGCGAATCACTGATTCGTATATAAGAAATTACGTCATGTTTAAGTTATTCTAAATTATCGGTAAGTACGTTTTTGCAAATATTGAACAGAATGTTTTGCTTGCTCGCCAGCATTCGTACTATGATGATTTCACATTATTTCCAAATGTTTTGCCAGGACAACATTCGGCGTTTTCTATACATTATTTTTCTACCTTTTGCTGAATAACATCATAATGATTACTGAATGAACTACGGAATGCCGTTAGGGCCATCGCCTATGAATGTGTTGATCTAAAACGCGATAGTCGATAGTACGATGGTGAAAACGCGAAATCACGAAACTACGATGGTGAAAACGCGAAAGCACGATAATGAAAACGCGATAGTACGATGATGAAAACGCGACAGTACGATACTACGATGATGAAAACGCGATAAACTATCGTGTTTTCACCATCGTACTGTCGCGTTTTCACCATCGTAGTTTCGTGATTTCGCGTTTTCATCATCGTACTGTCGAGTATCGCGTTTCAGATCAAACTATTCATAGGCGATGGCCCTAACGGCATTCCGGAATGCCTTTAGGGCCATCGCCTATGAATGTGTTAATCTGAAACCCGTTAGTCGATAGTACGATGGTGAAAACACGAAATCACGAAACTACGATGGTGAAATAGCGATAGTACGATGATGAAAACGCGATAGTACGATGATGAAAACGCGATAGTGCGATGATGAAAACACGACAGTACGATGGTGAAAACGCGATAGTACGATGATGAAAACACGACAGTACGATGATGAAAACGCGATAGTACGATGGTGAAAACGCGATAGTACGATGATGAAAACACGACGGTACGATGATGAAAACGCGAAATCACGAAACTACGATGGTGAAAACGCGACAGTACGATGGTGAAAACACGATAGTTTATCGCGTTTTCATCATCGTAGTGTCGTACTGTCGCGTTTTCATCATCGTACTTTCGCGTTTTCATCATCGTGCTTTCGCGTTTTCACCATCGTAGTTTCGTGATTTCGCGTTTTCACCATCGTACTATCGACTATCGCGTTTCAGATCAACACATTTATAGGCAATGGCCCTAACGGCATTCCGTAATGAACTATCACGTAGTTGCAACTTCATGTGTTATTTGCTGGACCATCTAACTGGCATATTTTAATATGCTGTATGTTTAATTGCATCTTTCTTTAAGGACAGTGTATTATGTTCGGTGTTTTGAAAAACATTCTTTACTTCTTGTTGACAAAACATTCTGATTTATAAACTTTCTGTTAAAATTTTAAGTTGTTAAATTTCAATTGCTTAAGTAGTTTTCTTAAAATCTAAATTGACTATATTTAATAATAAAATTGCTAAATATAACTAAACCGTCATTCGTTATCTAAAAACGATGTACACGAGAGTAAAAAAATGAATTGGAGCAAAAAGTTTGAATACGAATAAATTTATATACTACTCAACTTTTGCTAAGCACCATATGTTAATTTTTATATTATCACGAGCAAAAAACAGATTTCTTTCAAATTTTTGAAAATTCTGATTCAGACTTTTATTTTTAAATAATCCCCTGACATGAATCCGTGTTGACTAATCCATTACAATACGTCTTTGTAGCATGGAAAGACAATATTTTCATGTTTTTGATTGGGTGTACAAATGTTAACATTATCAAACATATAAATAATTGTTAACAATTGTTTATCACTATCAAAAGTAACACATTACGTTATATAAAAAATATAACAAAAAATCAGATGACCATTAATATAAGAATGTACACGCATCCATGAAAATACTGTTATGACTCGTGTAAACTTTGGTTGAAGAGTTATTGACTCGAGTCATTAAGAACCTTCTAAAGCTAAATTCTTGGTTACTGTTTGTTTTTGGTCTAGGTCGTAAAGGGGAGATATTGCCCATATATGAAACAGCACAATACATCAACACTGTAGTACAGTTTGTTACACTAACCCCACCGAGAGTCCTGCATAACTATTTGCTATCACAACTATGAATTTACCGCATCCGTGGTCGAGAGGTTAGAGTCGATGACTTCTAATCCAGTTACCTCTCTGGCATGGGTTCGATCCCCGGGAGATGCTTTGGTAGTTTAGCACGGAGGAAGGTAGTCTAGTACTGGTGTAACTCTCCAGGAACGATGGTTAGGAAACTACCCCCCTATATGACTGAAATACTGTTGGAAAAAGGCGTAAAATGAAACAAACAACTATGAATTTGCACAAGTAATATCTGTCATCATTAAATAAATAAACAGGCACTGCTTACATTTCTTCAAGAAATGATTTTTGCAAGCAAAAGCAGATTTACCTCGGTCAAGTATTTTCTAAACGACAATACTGTGATACTGAAATAAAGCATAGAAACTTGGAAACTACATGTACACTCAATGATACTTAATATACATTACCTATGTACATCTTGTAATAATAAGTTTTGTAGACATAGATCAATGACGGTTCGTAGTTCTCATACACAATGTCGTGAAGTTGACATATTTTATCATTTTTGTTGTAAAAGAACGACAAACATCCTTGTGTCTTGTTGCATATACTGGTACACTCGGTAACACCACGTGCGTACAACTCACTAATCGCACCGGAAGTACTCCTATAATAGTTCAACGACGTTACTTTAACAGCAAAATCGTGTAAAATTTCCGCTGTCGACTTTTCTAAAATATATAAAAAGGAATATACCAAACAAACATAAGTTATTGTTCATCATTTCAGTTCACTCTAGTTTTACTCTAGGATTTTAACAAAATCTGTATTTAAGCCTTACCCTTCTCGAACCGAAAGTGGTCAATCTGTCAAATTCTCAATCGTAATTGGTCGAAGAATTTCACAGGAACAACAAGCTAAATGTTGATGCTGCACATCAAAGACGCCGTCAAATGATGTGAACAGTCACAAGTAATTTACCGTAATAAAGATTGACAAAACAGTGGAGTGTGGGGGCACCCGTGTCCTATGGACACACTTTAATAGAGGACAATCTAGAGCTGTAAAACAACACGCTCGAATATTCTCAGTATAATTTGGAATTAACAAAAATATTTTATCAAGAACAATATAGGCATAGACAAAGGTATCAGTCTTAGTTCGCAAATGGCCATATTTCATTACACATTCATGCCAAGTGTTATGGAGCTTCAATTATGATCCCAAAGCAATGTATTAAGTTTCATGAGGATACCTTCAGTTGTTTTGAATATTGACGTTTCATGCAAAATCTTAACCAATATTTTTCTGAATTCACAAGACTATCATTCAGTCAAAATCCATGCAAGAGTTGTTTGCTTTTGAGAGTGACCTCCAATTATGATCCCG
Organism: Ruditapes philippinarum; assembly: GCF_026571515.1. Taxonomy (NCBI): domain Eukaryota; kingdom Metazoa; phylum Mollusca; class Bivalvia; order Venerida; family Veneridae; genus Ruditapes; species Ruditapes philippinarum. Next base: position 93,963 of record NW_026854342.1, read on the forward strand.
TAGACGTGTTTTAAGATTCAAGTGAATGCCTTCAATAATTTTAAAGATTATTGACGAAAGCAAATATTCAACTAAGAATTTTTTAATTCACAAACGGTCATAATTCAGTCAAAATCTATATCATGGTCATTGGCCTTGGAAAGTGCCCTTCAGTTGAGGTCACAAAGAAATGTCTTAAGACTAAAGTCAATGCCTATTTATTGTTGCATGCAAAAAGTTAACCAAGAATTTTAGTACGGGTTGGCCCCTCTATTCGAATAGTCGAGTCATTTCGATTACACTGCCACTCAGTCATGCGATTCTTACAAAACCTAGCGGTCACGTCGCTTCTGTTGTATAGGCTTACTTGCTCGAGATTGAATATCTACTTCAAATAAATGAAACGCCAGCTTTGTTTCTTTTCAGAAAAATAAAATCTTAAGCTAATTTGGTGAATAAGTCTTGGCGTTATGGAGTTCGCACTTGGATGGGCGGCATCACTAAATACGAGTTTATATACCGTGTTATGTCTTTCTTTTGAGAAATAAGAATTTGAATCAAGAAATATTCTGCAGTTCAGATCATTTGGGAAAGGTAGGGGTTGTAGAGGGGTAACATCATGGCGTCGAACACAGGACAGAGGTCAAATATTCTCTCATTGAAAGTTCTTCATATGCAGAAGAAGCATTTCATGAGGTAAAAGCTTAAAGAAAGAACCAATTTAGCCTATGAATACAATATTATAGATAGATAAATACAATATGACTATATCAATGGTAGTCTTACACATGCGTTGTAACACGCGATCTGATTCGACGAGCGGATTCAATGTTTGGTGCCTGGCGTCTATCGTTCAATCAGATCGCGTGTTACAACGCATGTGTCAGACTCCAAGATGGCTGCGACAAATAAAAAATACCGTGAAACAGGAACTAATCGATTGATTACTGAGATATTCGTGGTTAACTGTGGAATTCTAGTTCTTTTTACTGATGTAAATGAATTATGCAGCGATATGCCGCCGGAATCGGAATGCGACTGCGTCGCCGAAAAGACGATATCCTGTGTTCTACATTGTTTGTCAAATGAACATAAAGAAGCCTTTTCACCTTTCTATCACTATAGTTTTGAAAGTGGATTTTTTAATCGGCGGTTCAAACACTGATACTGCCACCTGTGTTTAAAGCTACTTTTAACGCTGTTGACTGAATTAGTCACAGGTTTTCTTATTATAAATATCTTACGGTATACACATTTTTAATATCTTAATAATGCTAATACCGCCCATGAATGGATGTATATGAAAGAAAGAAATTCATGAGCAGGAAATTTTACACAGATATGTCACATGAAAAATCGGTACGCCGCAGCCAGAACTCGAACCATGGGTCTCTAGATTGCCGCGGGGCTGGGCTCATTTGACAAATGTTGAAAGATGTCCACTAGACAATGTTTCCTACGAAATATCTAAGCCTTAGCCAGTGTAGATTTGAAGATTTTCTAATTTTTTACTTATACTCGTAAAAGATAAGGGAAAACACACGACCCTCTAGACCTTATTGTTCAAGAAAGCAGAATATGTTTTAAATATCTTCCTATTATTACTTTTGGTTGCCAGGACTACTAGATTTCTGAATGGAATCAATTTCTGTGAACAACTTTGAATGCCCATCATCCAATGTACAATCCTGGCAAGTTTGGTTGAAATCGGACATTTGATTTTTGATAAAGTTTTTAAAAAAAATCACAATATAACATGCGCACACAAACGTAAGCGCTTCTGATACATGTCTAGGTACGTTTGAAAGATAGACAGAAAGAAAGAAAGAAAGAAAGAAAGAAAGAAAGAAAGAAAGAAAGAAAGAAAGAAAGAGAAAGAAAGAAAGAAAGAAAGATGAACTAAATAAATAAATTGAAAAAAACTGATATAAATATATAGATTTTCATACCTTTCATCAGAACAAGCGATGTAATAAATACAACAAAATTAATCATTCGAAATAAATTTGCCATTGTGGTACCCTCTATATATTTGTCTAGTTATCCACTATTTTACTTTCATGCGTTTAACACTTTGTAAAACTCTACAAGCCTCTAACAGAAGTCGGTGAATTTTTTCTATATATACCCAAGTCGATATGTAACAATGTACGGCATGTTTGAAGTAATCGTTTAAAATAGGCCAAGTCTCCTCAAATATATTGAAATACTTCTGTCGCATGTTACTTTGTTCCTGTACCTATTTCAATAGTATTTCTATAGATATGAATATTTTTATTAACAAAAAGCTAAAGCAAATCAAGAAATAAAAACAATATGAAATTATGACAAAAATATTTCTCAAATAAAACGATTCGATTATTTTAAATATTATTGTAACTATGATATTCTTTTGAAAATATTTGATTAATCAAAAAGAAATTGACTACGACAACAATAACAAACACCAATATCTGACTGGCTAGCTGGCTGACATTTTACCTTGAACAAATGGATGTAATTTGTACCCATATAATATAAGTTCTACTATACCTACAAATGACAATTTATGCCAATAAAGTATAATTTGTGGTCATACATTAAGGAACATTTCTTAATGTGTTTTCTACCCCCAAAGCGTTTTTCTACACCAAAGTGTATTTTCTACTCACAGTGTGATTTCTACACTCACAAAGCGCGTTTTCTTTTTAAGACATAAATGCACTTAATACATTTGCACAATGATATTAAACGCTATTTTGAATGAAAGATATTACATAAAGTAAAACACTTTGTTCAATTTGAATGGCCACAATACGAATGTAACAGTATGACTTTTCCTCAATATAAAATCATTAAAATAAAAAAAACTTTCACACAGAGGCAAACAACTACAACTACAATTTATATAATTAATTCAAATAACCATATTGTCAAAGTAAATACGCAGTGAAAGAATAGGCATGCAGTTTTTTGGCATGTAAAGAATTGTCAAAAAATATATTGTCAAAAAATATAACAGCACACTATTATATTATTTACTATTTACTTACAAAGAGAATATTGGTCTTTGACTTATTCACTTCTAAATGACAACGTGACATTTGTAAAATTCTAAGCGAGAACTAGGTTAATGTTTCTTTAAACGATCAATCATTCATTTACCGCTTTTTGGGTCGTTTTGTTTATAATTCCATTCCCGCCCCTTGTTAAAGTGAAAATTTCAAGGGGTTATTTCAGTATATTTCATAAAATTAGCCGCGTCACGACAAAACCAACATAATGGGTTTGCGACCAGCATGGATCCAGACCAGCCTGCGCATCCGCGCAGACTGATCAGGATCCATGCTGTTCGCTATCAGTTTCTGTATTTGTTATAGAGTTTGTAATGCGCCCTCAAACCCTCAGCGACAAAAGAGAAGGACTATGGCTTATATCACATAAGTTAATCATGTCTTCAGAAGATTGCAACATTGAAGAAATTCAGCGGTACATGATGTAAATAATGTGCATTTTACCACCGGACTTGCCTTTGCGTTTTGCATATTCGTGGGGCAGGACTTGAAGTGGTTGCACACTTGGTTAAGCGAGCTAAACGGTAGTAAACTTGACAAAATGCTACCGATTCATGAAAATTATACCACCCGCGTGTATTTCATTCAGGCAAGTGGGTTTGTATGTCATTTTTAATATGCTCATTCTTTAAGGCAATGACACACTCGGTTTTAGGTTTCAGTAGCATAGGTGATCGGCGCGTTGATTGGTCACTACCCCCCCCCCCCTCACCCACTCTTCAACCCTCCTACCTCTCAAAACCATGTAAACTGAAGTATTTTTCATTTGAAACATGTTTAAATATTTAGTAAGTCGACATAGATTTTTTGTATTGCGTATATAAATATGATACAAGAAAAGCATCAAAGGGCGTCCAAGCAAGAAATGCAGCAAATGCAGATGAACTAGTAGACATCTGATGACCAGATATTTTTATAAACTTTTCAATGATTAATTGGTTTTTACCAGAATTGTATATCATTTATGAATTGGTAGACAAAAGACATTGTTCATCATGAACTTTGGTAGGCATGCTAGAGATTAAAATATTGAATGTTTTTTCCACAGGAACTTTAAATTCTATCAATATTCACGATAATATTAAAATATACAGGTCTATTATATCTAAAATATACCCTCCTATATGGTATAAATTTATTTATATTATAAAGAGGGTATTTTTGGATATTATCATTTATATTGGTTATTTGTTAGAATTCCAAGTTCATGTGGTATTTTCTTTGGAACATAAAAAATAGTAGTCAAAATGAACAAAGTCTGTTTATTGATTTATTGGGAGGTTAATCTACTATTTTAATGAATTACTTCAAAAACCTCGTCTGACCAACCTGAGTGTTTACATTCCTTTAACCCACTTCATATACACGCCTTTTAACGCCTTTTTCACCCCCCCCCCCTTTCTGTTGTCTCAAATGATGAAAAAATGCCTTATTTAGGCCGCAAACACTTGTTTTTGTGTGAGAAATGTTGTTTAAAAAAGTGACCTCTTTTTCGGCGCGGCCCCCCAACCAAAAGATACACCAGGAGGTTGCCAGAAGGGGGATTTGCCCCCTTCTGTTTGGGGGGTTTGAAGGGGGGCGGAGTCCCCCTCATCGCCAAGAAAATTTTGGACTTGTGAGAGGCTGTAAATGACCCCAGATTGATCATAAGGTAACATGTAACCAACGCTGAAAAGCATTTGACTCTATCTCAATCCATTGAGAAGTTGCAGCACTTTGAAATCAATTTTGATGGAAAAAATCAACGCAAAATAGTGATTTTTGGCAATTTTGAGATGTCCCCTCGTTGCCATGGTAACATAAAATTTAAGCCTGAGCATGTTGTTGCAAGGGCAATGGTCCAGTCAACATTTGTGCCAAGTTTGATAAGTGTTGAAGCAGTTTTTATAGTAATATAGCAATTTGAACTTGTAACGGGAGACTTTTCAATGAAAACAGCCATTTTTCACAAAATGCTCATGAAGTAATGGGTTAATGAAAAAAATAAAAAAATCTACAAAACAACAATTTTTCATCAAATTTATACAACAGGCAATGTTTAAACATGAAAAAACGCGATTTAGGGTAATTTCAAGTATTTTCATCATTTTCTGTTAATTAACCCATTACTTCATATACACGCCTTTTAACGCCTTTTTCACCCCCCCCCCCCTTCTGTTGTCTCAAATGATGAAAAAATGCCTTATTTAGGCCGCAAACACTTGTTTTTGTTTGAGAAATGTTGTTAAAAAAAGTGACCTCTTTTTCGGCGCGACCCCCCAACCAAAAGATACACCAGGGGGTTGCCAGAAGGGGGATGTTCGCCAAGAAAATTTTGGACTTGTGAGAGGCTGTAAATGACCCCAGATTGATCATAAGGTAACATGTAACCAACGCTGAAAACCATTTGACTCTATCTCAATCCATTGAGAAGTTGCAGCACTTTGAAATCAATTTTGATGGAAAAAATCAACGCAAAATAGTGATTTTTGGCAATTTTGAGATGTCCCCTCGTTGCCATGGTAACATAAAATTTAAGCCTGAGCATGTTGTTGCAAGGGCAATGGTCCAGTCAACATTTGTGCCAAGTTTGATTAGTGTTGAAGCAGTTTTTATAGTATTATAGCAATTTGAACTTGTAACGGGAGACTTTTCAATGAAAACAGCCATTTTTCACAAAATGCTCATGAAGTAATGGGTTAACAACCCATAACAACTCATGTTAAAATTGCAGACGAAAGTTTCTGATGTTAAAATGTCACAATATTCGGCAAATGAATATTCCACTCATACTATTGTTTGATTTTATTAACCTGTCAATTCCATACTGATTATACGGTCAATGCACAGAATATATTAATATTCGATAAATGTTCGGTAAATTCCGTGAGATGTGCGCAGTAAGATGTGATTAAATTCATCTTGTTTATTTTGAATTAGTTACACTGACCGTTATAGTGTGCAATAGGGTAAACCACTGGTATATTTTATCTGAATGTTCAACGTGTTGTAGGATCGAGACAGAAGTATGTCCAGTATTTTTTTTCATAACTATTTTCTACATGTTTTTTAAGATATGGTTGTTCCATTTTTAATATGTTTTTGCACCATTTTGTAAAACACTATACATTTGTATATAACAAGAATTAATACTGAAAATTCATTCCGATTAAAATCATTAAATGTAATTATACATATTAAAATGTGACAATTCAGTGTTTTCTTAGTTGGTTCATATCCGTGTAGACAAATTGCCAAGCGCTTGACCATTTTCATTAAAATATACTTAAAAATAAAAGAAAGAATAAGTCTAAAAAAACAATTATCAAAAAAAAAGGGATCGAAACCCTCGGACCCCCTCATGCATTAGGTAATCACTTAACCGACTGTGCTATTGCGGATGTTACAAGAACCTACATTAATCTAGTGAGAGTTTTCCAAACGTAAGTGATACACTCCATATTAATTCTCGTAAAATAAACGGAAAAAACCGAAGTGGGATCGAATATGTAAATGAGTGCTATAATGTATTCATAATTGACAGGTCAATAAAATCAGACTATACCTTTCACAGTTACCTAGAGACTTTAACAGCGAATAGGTTTTATAGTATACTACTGCTAGACCTGTTAACCAAACTAAAAGCGAGAACTAGGTCTATTTAAATATTCACGGTGCAATCACACCCTTGATGAACAAGTTTGTAACGTGATGTACAAATGCAAACGCCGAATTATTATTTTGGCACACACGGATCCGATTTCAGGTAATCATTTGCAGATATCTTTTATTCAACTGCGAGCACAAAAATAAGACATAGACCGTATGACGCGGCGTAAATTAAGCTTTTATTTTATGTGAGTAGTCATTCCCTGCGGGCCGGAGCCCGCAGGGTATTGGTACGCGTTTAATTTTTGATGCATGGAGGAGCACGTGACCTGTTTTCGGTACATGGAGGAGCATGTGATCTATTAACCGTACATGATTGGTTAATTGACCTTTTCGAAAACCTAGCTAAATACCGTTAGCCGGTACGTTTACGGATTTACCTCGAGTTACATCTGATTAAAACATAGAACCATTACGTGATATTTTCCAATTTTCTATAATTATTTGACCGTTTAAGGTGGAAAAATCTTGCATGATGTGTTTTGAAAAAAAAAATATTATCAATGGTCAATGTTTCTTTAATATCTATCTCAAATTTTACAAACAATAAATTGTTTATAGTGAAATCTACAAAACATTCGTAGTGGCATCTTCCCCATAATAAATAGACATATTTCTGCGTAAAAATTTGTGTAAATTTTTGCAGCGGAATTATTCATGCAATGGTATTTAATCATTTTCTTAAAAAAGAAATACCGTAATTGTTTTATATTCGACATTCTCTCCGGCCTCTTGGTCTTCAACGGTCACCAGTCTCCATAGACCTCCTTCTATTGATCGATTATTTTCAACTATATTCCTGATACAAACGTTTATTTATTTTTTCCCCAAACAATGTTGAAAATAGTTAAATGAAATATCTTTATATCATTAAAAATGTCTCCCGCAGGAAACCATTTTACTTGTTACTAGACTTTAGTAGTTTTTTTTAGAACACTTCGACACAAATGTTCTTTTCGCAAAGCAAACGCCGATAGGTTTTACTTTTTCCAATCATTTTTTCACCTGGAAATACATGTTGAGTTAAAATAATAAAGGCTATGACTTTTTAAATGCCATTTCCGTCCCTAACTCATTTATAATTCCATTAGCAAAGTTTTAATTGACATTAACCCATGTTATTCCCCGTATTGTCTAATTTGCAAACGTCGTTTTCTTTTTTAGAACATGACCTTTAGTTGCGAGACTTGTGGCAAAGATCTGAAAAGCAAATGGTGACATGCACTCTATGAAAGACGACATGCAGGCCTCGGTCGTTAATACTGCTGCGGGAAACCATTTCTAAATAAAGGTGCTATAACCAGCCTTTTCTTTACATTTAATTTTATATATTTACTTAGCTTTGAGTGTTTTGAAGACCCTTTTTATGTGGGTACATAATTATGTTTACAGTTAATCACTTTGGTTGATCGATTAGATATTTAATAAGATATTGGCTACTATATTTATGTCAATATGTACCTACATAACTATTGTTTATTTATCGCAGTGGCGCCATTATTTCTGATACCACTGAGCAATTATCCATACACTATGAGAAACTTAATCGCAATACATAAAAACAACATTTTAACGGAACGGTTATTTCTCAATAACATTGACCCCTGATGTCATAAACTTTAAATCCTTTAAATATATTATTGTTCCATTCATATTTTTGCACCGCCTCCGTGGTCGAGTGGTTAGAGTCGATGACTTCTAATCCAGTTACCTCTCTGGCGTGGGTTCGATCCCCGGGAGATGCTTTGGTAGTTTAGCGCGGAGGAAGGTAGTCAAGTACTGGTGTAACTCTCCAGGAACGATGGTTAGGAAACTACCCGCCTATATGACTGAAATACTGTTGGAAAAAGGCGTAAAATGACACAAACAAACAAACAAACATTCATATTTGTATAATTGTATTGTAGATGTACCGTGCACGGCGACCGAAGAATGTTTAAGTGCGATAAATGTAACACGAGGTTTCAAACGAAAAACGACGACCTTCGCAAACACCAGAAGTGTGAAATGACCGAAAAGAGATTCAAATGTGACATTTGCGGTGTGAAAATGTGTAACTTGATAAGATTTATGTTTGCGTTTTGATTTTCTTCTTCTTCGCCTTCTGAAATAAGAAACAAACTAAATTTAGTTAAGCATGCAAAATATAGTCTAGCGTTCAAAAAGACATCAACGGGCGCTTGCATATATTTCAAATGACCAACCGACGTTTGCACATTTTACATGATCAAACGACGTTAGCATAATCGACAATAAGTGGAAAAACATGGGTTTATATCAAATATAACCTTGCTAATGGAATATAAAATAAGTAAGGGACGATAATTACTTGTTAAAAGACATATCTTCTATTATTTTTGCCTTGCAAACAGAAAATTTGTGTCGAAGTGTTCTAAAAAAACACTTAAGTCTCGCAATTACAACCTACATAAAATAAAAAGCTCAATTAACGCTGGGTCCTAAGGTCTAGGTCTTAATTTTGTGGATGCAGTAGAAAAAAAGATATCTTGAAATAATTACCTGAAATCGAATCCGTGTTTGCTGAAATGTTAAATCGGCGTTTGCATTTGTGGTCACGTGAAAAACTTGTTCATCCAGGGTGAATCAGGGTCGTGAAAAAGACAAGAAGCGCTGCAATGCGACGAAAACCAGGTTTTCAACGACCAAATTTTGATGTGACAGCAATCAATAGGTTAAAGTTCACTGAAGTTATTGAGCTGAAGCTGAAAATTCTATTGTAAGCAAATGACCTTGCCCATGCTCCCAGCTATCTAAGTGGCAAGCCAAAGCTGCCACACAGCAAGTTTGGTGTCAAAAGGTCAAAGCAAACTCAAGTTATTTCGTGAAAACTGAATACCTTAACCTTGATCACAGACACCTGGGAAGCAATCCAAAGCTGTCTGTCTTGATATAAGCTACCCATTCACAAGTTTGGTGTCAATAGGCCAAAGCAAACTCAAGTTATTGAGCAGAAATAATATTGTAGTCAATTAACATGCTAAATTGGTTTTGCCAAATATACGTAAGACCGCATCTATCAAGTATAATTTTAATTTGATAAGTCTAATTACATTTATGTTATGTGTTATTTCCTTCAACATCGACTTTAAGCATGTTATAGGTTTTGAAAAGAAAAGATTCTTTTTTACATGTCAATAATTTTATCCGATATTTTACCATTATTAATTGTCTATGAACGCTCATCGGGATTCTACCTAATTCGCCGTAAAGAGCGTCTAAATTTGTAGAGCGTTTGACAGATAATACTTTTCTACAGAATTTGGAGAGAATGAGTTCAACATCAGGTCTGACATGATGACCCTAGATTTCAGCCGCGTAATTTAACGTAGAAGCTACCAATGAATCGAATAAGTCACATTGTTTGGACACGGGTAAATCAAGTCGGTTTAAAACAATAAACAAAATGTGTAATGAGTACGAACTGTGCTGGGCTATTCGCTTTTGTGTTCGGTTCCAATTGTCATTTTTATATAAAAGAACGCCCAAATATTTAAAAGAATATACTAATTCTATATGATTGTTTTAAAGATAAAAATCAAATTTGGTATGGCGGCCTTTTCTCAAAAAGCATGGCTTTTGTTTTAATGGCATTAAGACGTAAGCCCCATGTATTGCTATATTCTTCTATGTCGTTCAACATGGACTGTAGGGAGTTTGGATCCGGAGCAAATAAAACTGCGTCATCGGCAAAAAGTAATTAAAATAATTGAATGTCGCCAATGTTCATTATTCCATTAATATCTGTATTTACATCATTAACAATATCGTTTAGAAAGAAAAGACACAAATTGCTGCTGGCGGGGTCACCTTGCTTCACTCCAATGTTTGAATTTATAAGTTAGTCGAATTATTTTTTTACAAACGATTTAACCGTTGAGTACATTGACTTTATTGCCAATACAAATTTTGTAATAACATTTGCATTCATTAGTTTTTGCCACAAGTAAAGTCTATCAATTCTGACCACATGTTTCCCGGTCGAGAAAGGCTACATATATTTTTTTTAAGCAAGAGTTTTTTTAATGAGAGCGTGTAAAATATAAATACAGTCAATCGTTGATTTATTCTTTTGAAAACCAAATTGATTGTCAATTTACTTTTCGTTCTTATCGGCCCAATTTGTAAGTCGAGTTATAATAAGTTTTGAATATATGTTTGAAATGATGTTATTTAATGTAATTCCTCTAAAATTCTTAGCTTCCGGATTGCCTCCCTTAAATATGGCAACGATTATGCCTTGTGTCTAACTTTCTGGAAACATTCCATGTGTAAAAAGTTCATTATAAAGCTTAACAAGAAATAGAGAAATTATGTCAAATGAGTGTTTATCAGTCCCCGGACTTTTTGAATTATTTTGAGCAAAACCTTCATTTTTAACTTCTAATTAAGAAAAAAAATAATTCAATATCTAATTCATTATCATATACACAATTACTATTAAAATGCGAGCTTGTGTCAGTGGTCGCTTCATTACCGTAAAAATTATTGAAATGTGTAAATAAGGATTCATTTGATATATTTATTTGTTCTTTTGAATCCGTTTTATACTGCGATTTTATATTTTTCTAAAATTGCTTTGGTTGCGATTTTGATAATTTAGTGATACGTTCTCCTTTATTTCGCTGAAATATGCGTTTGCATTTTTTCTTTATTTTCAACAGACTTATTTCACAGCAAAATATTTCTTTCATTATTTAGCAGCTTACGCGAGTCATAACATTCTTTATTAAACCATTTCTTCTTCCCTACAATATTTGTAGTAGATTTTTTAAACCTGTGTTTTCCGAATACACTAAACGAGTTGTTTTTGCATAAAATTAGTAAATTTGCTAACCGATTCATCAATAGAATTTATATTTCGATCCGAAATCAATTGATCAGGTATTGATAGCTCATTCACATATCAATACGCGTGTCATCCCATGCGAGAAATAGTTCTTGATCCGGGTCATTGTCACGTGATTCATTCGGCATGCTTCTAAGTTCTATATAAAAATTTAACGCGCAGTAATCCGAATATATAATGGAATATCTTATAGCAAAATTGAGATAAATTATTATTCTGTAAAGTAACTGTTAAAACACATATTTCTAATTGCCCGTTCGAAAAGATTTATGGTTTATGTCAACATTTTTTTTACGTAATAAATTGTTTGTAAACCGATGTTGCAGAAACCATAACGTGTTTTGGTTGATTAAGATGAAAAGCTGTTGGAGTAATCACTTTATTAGTCTTTAACATTTAATGAAATCTTTGACTGTTTACGGAAAAATGATACTGAATATTTTTCTCACTGACAAATTGTTACGTTGTGATTAATATAACTGGAGAAACCGATGAATATTACATTGAAAATGTTACAAAGCATGTATACAAACAGTTCTTCAGAACAACTGAAACAAAACACAAGGATGTTCCATTATCATGTCTCGTTTTTTTTTATAGAATATATGATCTGTAATGCATATATCAAAACACTGTCTCAAAGAAAGGGGAGGCATTTGCAAATACTTCTCGTTGCATGTGTTGCTTTAATTTACGTATTATATAAAACATTTCCGGATGATAAATGTTTTGTATTAGAAAACAGCTGCTATAAGCACACAATTTCCTTATCTGATAAAATGAATCATATTTTATATATCTAATTAAGTACAGAAAAATGTGCCGTGATATTGACTAAATAAGCAGATACCTGAATTGAACCAATATTGAAATAAACAATTATTATCTAACAGACAATTATTATGAAAATGTAATGAATGCTTCTTTAAATAATTGAATAATCTAAAAAGAAAAAACTTCTGATTACCTACAAAAAATATGCCATCAATTTTGAATAACAACTAAAGCATTCTTTAGCTTAATATGTTAAGTTTAAATTTAAAATAGAAAAACAAGCTTAATGTACACAGCATAATTCTATGTGTAATTTTTTTAATAAAAAAAACTTACTTTAAATATATTAATTTAGTATTCAATTATCCGATTCTGATATTTAAAGCAAAATATAGCATTTACATTAGGAGTTCTATTCTGTTTACAGAATCATTTTGTTTAACCTTACAATTATTTATATTGACAATCAGATGCAATTAACAATCTAGTGCAAATTATTTCATTTTAAGGTTTTATTGTCTGTATTGGTTGTATTCCTATTTATTTTTTATTTCATTTTATTGAAATGTTATAATGCATACAACATATTATTTCCTTTTACAACTTAAGATCAAGATATATTGTTAACACATTTTCTCTCATAATCATGAACTCATTTGGTAATTATTAAATGCGTGTATAATATGATAGCTTGATTTACAAATTTTTTAAAGATACTTTTCAGTTTTCCTAACATAAATTCATGTACAAAAAGATTGCATTTGCAACCATACATTGGCAACCAAAAGGTTTTATACAGCCATGAAGGTCCAATAATATAATACGCCAGTATGACGAACGCTATTGTGCATGTATTTGCATTATTTTGTCATACGAACAACATGTTAAAACTTGTTTGTTTACTCAACGCATTTTGTCAATTTTGTGCCAAAAACTATTTTTTATATAGAATGAACACAGTTATTTTCATGTACCGTCTGTTTAAATATAAAGCAAACAAATAATACATTTTTCCTTACTGTTTTTTGTCATGGTGTACAGTAAATTAATAAAGTATAGTATATTTAAAAAAAGCAAATAATATTATAATTGTAGTGTAGCGAGTTAATCGGGTAGTAAATATGCCATTTGGCCTACATACCTAGCTGTATAACTTCAGTCTTTGATTTCAAAGACACTCCATTTTTATAATCGACAATACCATTTGGAATTTGACAATACCCATTGCATATTAATTCTCAAAGACAGTTTCGTTATTTATGATTATTTTTGAAATCTAGATTTTCTAAATAACAACAAGATAAATTTTATATTTTATATTGAAATTGATATGAGCAAAGTGTAAATTTTATGAGTTTAAGAACCAAAATGCAACATAAATCAACTAAGCTATAGTGTTGGCATTTTATAAATATTAAAAAGCGTAAGTTATTGTTGACAAAGTTGCCATTGCAACCGCAATTATAATTATAAGACTTTGATTTCGCTACTTATTCAAGATAATAAATTCTTATACTGTATACTTTTTTATATTTGTTTAAAAGTTTCCGTCGGGGACTAAAATCTCTTGGATGATTTTCATATTGCATGTGGTATAAAAATCAAACAATAATTTACTAAACGGTTTTAAATTGATATATAATTACGATGCAATTTTAGCGTTTGGGTGCGCTAAATCAACGGCATCCAAGTAGGCTAAACGGTAATTTAAAGTATTACTTTTATTTATTTTTATGTGAACATTTCGCAGTGTTAGCGAATGTCTAGATTATTATACAAAATATATTTTGATTACATTTAAATTTGTTTTACCTACAGAACACGTATTACTACTGCGGGAATCCTAAATATGTTCTATATTTAACGTTAGATAAGAAATCCGGTAACACCCAGAGGAATACATAATTTGGGATAATTATTTCTACAGTAATATTTTTATATATCTTTTTATCTCATCACATTGTAACACCTATCAGAGTTATTTTAGGTCTATGAAATCGATAATATAACAATATTTACCTGATTAAAAGAAATAAGGTTAACATACACATAAAAACTTGTTATATGTTCGGAACAGAATGAGATGTTCTTTATCTGTAATGTAATGATATGTTTGAACAACTCACTCTTAGCCAGTACAGTCATTAAAACCGCTACTATATTGTAAAATAAAACATATATAAACATTAGTAATATGACCTGACAATGTTAAGATATTTTCAATATTAATGCAAGTATTTCTAACAATTAAGAATCGACATCTGTAGATGCTTTATTACCATTTGCTTAGTTATAGCATTTTTAAAAAAAAGATAATTATAATGCTGTCATTTTAGAATTGTTACAGATTTGTAATTGTAGAGTACGTCTTAAATTTTGTGTTTTTATTTCTTTTTTAGATGACAAGATAGCAAGATATCAAATAAAACTAGTTTTCAATTGTCTTTGTGATATAAAAAACCTCCCAGGTCTTTTATCATCTTGTTTTACAAATAAATGTTATCAAGTAGCTGATACGTTACGTGTGTAAACGTACTGTAAAAAGTTGCTGGTAAATTTGATAAAAATATATGTTCCAGAACCAAGTACTGGCTATTGAATTATATGCCAGACAGACGTACACGTCTATATCAATTTGCGACTTCTTAAATGCTCCTAATAAACATTTAATATGTATTAGATTTGTTTATCATTTATTTGACAAATGTGTTCTGTTGATAGGTACAATTTGCTAATCTATGTAACATCTATCAACTAAAGGTTTATTAATAATTTTTATCTAGTTATATATCTCATGTATAGGTGCAATGCTAACTTAATCGGTACATTGTTACGTATAAACAGACGTCATCGTGTAGAAGAATTGTTTTGATTATTATTAAACAGTTTTTTTTATTACAAAGGATTGAATAAGCGGGAAATGGCATTAAAGATAATAAAACTTACAAAGCGCCAGAATGTGCATGCAAAAATTGCTTTATCGTCACTGACACCCTCGAGCTCCACACTCTCCAAAGATAAACATTAAATGAATGAAGTATGTATGCCTTGTGCTAATCTCTAAATGTGTTTATACGAAATTAAATGTTATTGAACCTTATAGAAAACAATTAACATTAAGTGTAACCTATTCATATAACGTCTTTATCTCGAGTTGTTAGTGCTTGTTTACAACCATATCTTTGTTTATCTTGTCAAAACATCAATGAGTCAACGATGTGATGCAATAATATACTAGAATTTGTTATTTGTATTACATCCTGACTTTATCATTCTGTAAGTAAAGAAGACGTTCATTTCAAATACGAACTACTTTTTTCCAAATCTAAAACGAATTCTTATATTTTGGATTGCATGAATAATGTTTAATTTTCAAAAAAGTCTATTTTAATATAATTTTGTAAATATTTTTCGTTAATTGTCGTTAACATTAATGAAACATAAATTCAAATAAGTAAATTTCAATGAGGCAGTATCACTATTAAATATAGCAGACCAGAAGAAGTTAATTATAACACACCATCATAAATTATGGTTGGTTATGATTGGTATTTTAAGTGACAGACTATTTACGGAACGTCGCTAGTTCTACTTGGGTGCCCGCTCGTGCCTGAAATAGTGCTACCAGTAAAGCTTAAAAATGCAATATGACAATTACAATGCCGGCGTGACTTAAAAAAATACATCAAATAACAACAACAACACTAATTGTTTTTTCTTCAAACTAATAAAACATCATGAATATCTTTAAAAACTTTCATAACTGTATAACCCTACTACCATAAACTCAAATTAAGAACTTGTAGACTCAGTGGACATGTTCTCGATCAATTTTATTGTAATATTACACCCAACAAATTAAACTTGTCTCGTATGAGTAATATTTTCCGTTGAAAAATATCACCAGACACTCTTCTTGTAAAACGTCATATTTTAAGCTAGGGAGCAACCATTAAACATAAAAATAACAACATAGGTCATAGACCACCAAATTTTTAATTTTCTTAGGATAATGGACACGTCGTCGATCAGCTAATTTTGACATGATAATGTAAAAAAATATTTAAACTAGTACTTGTATGACAAAATTTGGAGTTTATATTTAAAAGAAATGTGAATAAAATAGAAATGAATTATTTGAGATCCTTTACAATTTGTCATCCGCAGGCTTTAAAATACACTCTTCCCAAAATTTTGTAATATAACCCTTGTATTTCCCATTGATATGGTTCTGTACAGTGGTGTAAGGAAGGCCTAATTCAATAGCTGCTTTACGTATGGAATAGCCCTGGGTCACAAGACGTTTTGCCTCACTATATATTTGATCTGGGTTGGTCCTCTGAGACCTAGGCATTGCTGAAAATATATAATTGAGTGTCACCAAAGGGGAAAAATATAGTGGTGTTACACCAAGGGCAAAAAAACCCAGTAAAATATAGTGGTTTGTAACCTATGTGTTTATCTATCCTTTAACTACTTTTTTACTTTTGATATTATGGACAAAATGTAAAAATATCTAATTATTCTTAGGAAAGTGGAAAATATGTATTTTGGGCAAAATATGCATATACTTAGCATCTTTTCTTAATGGCTGATCCCTGACCTAGATTACTGTAGGAAATCGACCCACCCCCTTCCTGGGTAAAGAGCTAAAAGCTAACTTAATTTTATAATGTAGAAAAAAAAAATTGTATAATTATCAAAAGTAGTTATTTTTTGTCATTTTTATATATTTTGTATAAATATTAGAGCTAAGAAGAAAAGATGCACTTACTTTTTTATTGGGTAATTTCTACTTTCACTTCGCCATTGTTTTTAGAATCGTCTGCTGCGTGAACTTTGACCTCACATAAATACTCTTCAGTGGGAGTTTAGTAAAGTACTTACATGTGTTGGAAAAACAAAGTAAAGAAAGTTCGTGTTTTATCAAGTTTATTTGAAAAAGATACAAAAAACAAAATTTTGATCGAGGACCTGGCTGATCGAGGACGTGTCCAATCACTCTATTTGCCTAACTGCAAATAAGAAATGAGTCATACTTGATTCAATGGCGTATAATTCTGTATAGAAATATCATTTAAATATATTGATATAGAAATATTATTTAAAAGTCACTTTGGAAACTAGAATATGCTATTAAACACATTAAAAGCGTGCTTTGTTAATATGAAATCTTTCGATGTTAGTTTTGTAAACATTGATTCTGTTTAGCTTATTTTATTTATTTTCCCATGTATAGCTTTTTAAAGTGGAACATTTAAATTTTTTTAGAACAAAAATGTACAGAAAAATACCGGACACATTATACTTTGCTGTAAAAAAATACACAAACAATTGATGGAAAAATATTTTAGAACCTTTTACCGATTGTTCCTGGTAATGTGTATGCAAAAATATCGCAGTAGTACATGTACCACTTATACATATAAACATCTGATAATTTGTGTGTGTGTGTGTAAGGTAATTATCTAGAAAAATATCATTTGTAGCTGTTGAAAATAAACCAGCAAATGTAACCGACTCGTAGTGAAAGAAAAAGTATAACGACTTTTGTCAAGGAAAAAAAAGAAATATCTGGCCGTCATAGACAAAAAAAGGTTTTATGGTCCCATCAAAAATATGCATATAATAAATGATACTACAAAGGTATTTAAGAACGATTTTTCTATTACATATAAGATTACGATATCTAAGTTAAGGGGAATTAACTGCTAATGATAGCTAAAAATAATAGTTACTTGTTATTCAACTTATTTATAATATCTTTTTAAAGTATAAGTAAATAAAGACTAAAGAAATGAACTTTTTCCGCTGTCACAATTATCGTAAAATATGCTTTATGTCGATTAATCAGGTGACTTTAGTGTGACTTTAAAACTTTAAATCTTTTTTTTCTTCATTATAAACACGGTAAAAAACAAAAAACATAAACACATCCTAAGTTACCAGTTAACATTTATTTGTATTACCATGTTGTTTAACAGACTATATTTATAAAAAATATCTATTGCCTGCTGGTTTATGATATACGGCTAGATTATATTTTTCTTAAAATTATAAATAAGTTTATCTTATTTTATTTCAACATTATTCATCATGAAGTTATCATTGTAGTTAAAATACCTAATAAAACAATTCCAAACTTGCGTTTTAGTATAGTGATTTTAACATACATTATGAGGTAGTTTGAAAATTTCCAGCATGTCAATTAAAATGTGGTCACTGTTGCTTGGCAAATGTATCGAGATTAATTGAACTTGAACTTTGCTCATGTTTTCTACGGAAACAACAGTTCAATACACTTTTGAATGCTTTCCGGAACTCTTTATTTCTGTATCCATAAATCATCCAGTTAAAAGCAGAATTCAGCAGACCAGGTGTAAATGTAAACCGTTTAACATACTGCAATGTAGGTGTATCCCAAAAAGTTACAGCAACGCTAAGTGACATGTAGGGAAGCCAACAAACCATAAATGTTCCGAGGACAATCACCATTGTGATAACATTATGAATATCAGAATGATTCCTTCTATGAATACTTAATGTGCTGTCACCAATAACACTGCGTGTTGATCTTGACTTTGCCATTGCGAGACGAACGACTATTAAGTAAAACACAAAGTTGGCTATCACTGAAATAATAAGCAGCCAATCGACATACGTTTGGTATTCTGTAGGCCATACATTGGTATTTATACATTTGGATGATTTTTCAAAAGTGTCTGCCCCAAAGAAAGGTATTAATGTATTTATAGATACAACAATCCAGCCGACAGAAATCATTGCCGTCATTCTAAATTTTGTCAGCATTATTCTTGAACGAAGAGGAAAATTTACAACTATAAACCTTTCAATTGATATTAAAAGTAAATTGTAGCAAGAGGTTCCAAAGCTTAGAATATACAGTCCCAGGACTATCAAACAAATGTATTTGTTATTCTTCCATTCCAAAATGTCCGTGAGTATATCACACGGAATAAGTACAGCTCCAACGATGAAATCCGACATTGCTAAATTTGCAATCAGTATATGTATATTGTTGCGTAGCCGTGAGAATTTTGCAACACTGTATAATATAAGTCCATTTCCAAAAATTGTCGGTATCATAATAACAATGCTAGCTATATGCCACGTCGTATCAAATGTTTTCGTGGACATATTTATATCATCTGGATGATGTTTGGTGCTATGAATTTCGTGAACCAATTTCCAAATCAAAAACCAAAGTATTTCATGACATTTTTGAACTAATGTAATCTCAATGAATTATGTTTGTTAAACCATTCAGTACTCCTACCACATGCTGTGGTTCAAACGCTAATAGAATTGACGAGCAAATGTTACCATTTGGTAAAAATGGTCAAAGCTAATAAAAAAAAATGTGATTGTTAAAAGATACACAACGTGGTAAAACTTCACATGTTGTATGCGTAATTTTGGTAACTCACAGACAGTTGTAAACCAAATCGATACAATACTTTTCGATATCTCGAAAAAAGAAATATCACAGGGCAGAGTGGTGTTC
The DNA here is from genome assembly GCF_026571515.1 of Ruditapes philippinarum. Classification (NCBI taxonomy): domain Eukaryota; kingdom Metazoa; phylum Mollusca; class Bivalvia; order Venerida; family Veneridae; genus Ruditapes; species Ruditapes philippinarum. Next base: position 113,809 of record NW_026854342.1, read on the forward strand.
ATCAAACACATCCCCAGAAAAATCCACCGAACACAACCAGAAGATAAGATAAAGGACTGGGCATAGAGGAGTTTAGTAATAGTAATTAACAACTTAAATAGGAGACCCATAAAATGCTTAATCTTTTAATTATTTGATGTAATCAAAGGGATTTACGGGATCTAGGATTGAAAATTATTGTTGAGGGCAAATTGGAAAATACGGGAGGGGGAGAGGAATACTACAGAAAATAAACAATAACAACTGTCAATTCAAACAATGATAAAGGTCCATATGATTTTCGATGATTTGGCAATTCCTTAATTACAGATCACATTATCAATATTTATTTTGACTATTCAAATTTAAAAAATCAACTCCTTTTCATTTGTTTTCACCTTGTTTATTATCTTCTAATGTGTACAGAAAAGTAGAATCAACGGTGTAACGTCTTGTTAAGGCTGATTTTAGACATGATTTTTGTTGGCTTTTAAAAAGTTAAGCTGTCCGTTTCTTTAATCATTAACAGGCTAACGCTTGATTTAGTTTCAAAATAAAAATATGCCGTTAAGAGAGAATATTGTGATAAAATATTTAAAATATTACATTTCGACAGCGAAATATTTGTTCTTGATATGTGCATTCCCAGTTCTTCAGATGAAGTCTATGTTCTAACTGAACCATTATTCTGACAAAATTTCACTCGGTAACAAATTCTAAATGATTTCTTAAATGCTTTTCTATATTCCTTGTTCCTGTAACCATATATAATCCAATTTATACCTGAATTGAAGAGACCCGGTATCAAAGTGCATCGTTTCATGAATTGATTTTGTGCTGTATCCGAAAATGTAACTATCACCCCAAAACTCGCATAAGGTAACCAGCATAGTAGAAATAATCCAAGAACAATTACCATGGTAACCAGTTGGTGAATGTCTCTTTGTGCTTTAACGTGGACGTAGTACAACCCATCAGCAATGGTCTTCGATTGTTTCTTTTTCAATGCTATACGCATGACAATGACATATAGTAGAGCGTTTAGCATAAGCGCAAGTATTAGTATCCAATCGAGGTAGGTTTGGTATGCCTTTGGCCATGCATTTGTGTTAACACATTCAGAGGAATTTATGTTGTTGTCAAAAGCATACAATGGAATGGAAACGTTTATCAGACACACAGACCAACCAAAAAATATCATAAAAGCAAATTTTGGTTTCGACAAAATAAATCTTGCTGAAAATGGGTACTTGATTGCCACAAAGCGTTCGATGGAAATAATAAGAAGACCGTAACAAGACGATCCAAGACTAAGGACAAATAGTAATAATGATGCCAAACATGCATACTTGTTACTTTTCCAGTGGTATATATCCGCCAAGAGGTCCAATGGAATTAACACTGCGCCTACAATCAAATCTGAGACTGCTAAATTAGCTATAAGTATATGCATGTTACCACGAAGACTCTGATATTTTATGACACTATATAGTATAAATCCATTGCCCAAAACTGTCGGGATAACAATGGCGATATAAAGTATATGCCATGTCGTAAAATACGCTTCTAGTTCCATATTATACTTTCAGTTAACGTCACTATTGACTTATATTTATATCTAAAACTTTTTTAAATGTCTCGACTTTCACAGGTGGCAGAATTGCAGTAATTTGATTTGAAATAAAATAACTCTCAGAATATAAGATGCTTTTGTGAGAATTGTCTGATAAAAGTTTTGAAACAATGCATCGAGCCCACATTAATTATTCACAGTGTAAATGGAACACAGCATGATTATCAACAAAGGTTAGCCACTTCCAGGCAACCTCTGAATTCATATGATATTTGTTATGCCCTTTGTTTACACAACTACAATCATTGTAAACAACCAGAAAAGGTTAGTATAAGCAGCATTAAGTTCGCATACTGTTTTAAGTATTAATATTAAGCAATGCAAATATATTTTAAGTCATCAAATATCACTATGTGCTTCTTTAACACATGACACATTACTATAAACCACTTTAACTCGTAAGATTTCACATTGCACCTCTTTAACTCATCATATATAACCTTGTTTTCTCTTTAAGTTATCACATATCACTCCTTTTTAACTTATCACATATCACTCCTTATTAACTTAGTCAAATATCACTATGTACCTCTTGACATATCACTATTTACCTTTTTACTAATCAGATATCACTATACCTTTGGCTTATCATATATCATTATGTACATTTTGGCTTATCACATATCACTATGCATATCTTTTAGACGTATAAAGAAAGCAAAGTTTAAGTTTAAATCTTTTAATAGTAATGTATGTTACACTTTGTAAAAAACAAAGTACATTTTGTAAACGATTTTATTTCATTAAGTAATTAATGGTAATACATGCTACAGATACCACATTCATTAAATAGATTATATAATCTAATAAAAACATACATTATCAAGGTTATGCATTGAAAGCTGTTATATTTTGAAGGAAAAGAAATTTCATGAAGGTCAAAGTTAGTGCCTTCTATGTAGGGGTTCATGCACTTTATTTGAAATCATTTTGATGAACTAAAAGAGTATTCACAAAAGCCTTTTCGTTTTGTTTTTGCCTTTAGCACTTTTGACTTCTTTATCTTTTCGCATTGTTCCATTGTCGCAATTTTGCATTATTGCATTTGCATTTTTCAATCATATTCAGGGCGTCCATGTGTTTGGTTAATTAAATTGAGGATATTAAATTGAGTGTAAGTTCAATACTGCATTTTTTGAACGAGTTGAATAAAATTATATTATCTGGACAGCATATTTTTTATTCAAGGAGTGCAATAAATTTAGTAATAAACTTACACGAATTTAATATTCTATTTATCACATACCAAAAATAACGACCGTCAAATATTTTTCATTGACGCTAACATTTAACGCGTTTTAATACACTTGTTACTATATATAGTAACAAAATTGCCTATGATTTCAACTGATTATGAGTGTCACGTGACCTATTATGAGTTTGCGGCCCGGGGCCGAGAACTAGTTATCAGCCCGCAGAACATGTGCACGTGCACAAACTGAAACAATGACGTCATATTTTACGTCATCAAACAGTTAACTGTAAAAGTGAAAGTAGGTTGTCAGCACGAATCGCTTTATTTTTATTATGAGAGCTTAAGCGTATTCAGTACAAACACATTTTTGTTACTACTGAAATTTGAAGAAATAATACGACAAAGTCATTCCAAAAAAAAATGAAAATAAAACGTGCTTCTAGATTCTACTGCTTTGAACACACAAACAGTAAACATCTCTGTACAGAACAGTAGAAGAGTAGACAAGAATTTTGAAACGAAAGAACTTTGTTGTTGGTTTTTTTTTTTGTTTTTTTTTTAAATGCTACTGTTAGATCTACCAAGTGTATTAAAGACATTAATACACGTCAGAGTAGGGCCGGAAGGTGATAATCGGCCCTGAATGAATAATGGCCCTCGGGCTAAAGCCCTCGGGTCCATTATTCATTTTGCGGGCCGATTATCACCTTCTGGCCCTCTCCTGCCGTGTATTAACCTCTTAATAATGCTATGTTTATATAACGCAAATGACGTCACTCGAAACATATGCACAGCCGTGCAATACCCTTTTTACGGAGCCCCAAAATCGGCACGGGTATGTATTGTCTCAGTCTTGCTAAGATATTTTAGATGCTAATCAAAAATACACTTATGTCTACTTTTTCAGTTAAAAATGATTAAAGCAAAGTAACAATATCTCATTATCTTGTTCATGTTGTTTCTTGTAGTTGTCTTTATCTTAACTCATGTCTCTTGTTTCATAACTGAGCTTGTATAATTTGCGGTTCTACGTTTATGTTATAGTATTGATATTAATATGTATATTGAATTATTCACATGTAAATATAATTTCATTAAGATCATAGGAAAGCTGATAATGTATAGTAATATATAAAGATTCGCATACGTAGTAAGGTACAAGATAACTATAGATGGTGGTTGAAAGTCATCTTTAAATTATGCACACGAATTCAAAATAATGCCTGTTGTTTGGATAAGTCATACCACGGAAAACTCGAAGTAATTTCATCAAAGCTGGACTAACTGATATTGACTTGCATTTCTAACACTTATTTTTGATAGGATTTGTTAAAAGATAGCTTGATGGATGTATGGATGGATGGACTTGGTTTGGTGGACACGCTATATTGCATTTACTACTACCTTTAATGGACAGGCTCAATCAAACCTAACCTGCAACAAGACTTGCCTTTTTAGGAGTCCGTTAGAAATTCTGTTTTTTTTTATATTAGGTAGTGTGTTTTTGGAATTGATTCTAACACCAAGATATTGTAAAACATTTTTTCAACTTTTAATTGCCATTTCGAAACATATATAATACATGTACATAATAACGCAAAATAAAGTTGCATTGCTTAATCCTTTACTCTGAGGGAAATTGAATTGTTATGTCCATCGGACATAAAATAAATTATTACATTCTCTTTGTACTTCTACTTTTTAAGATCTGTTATAAAGCTTAATTATTGTAGAATTCTATAAAGCCATTAACCTGACTTAGTCCTGCAAAACCACGCACAAATATCAGCAAAATGACACTTGTTCGTGCAGCAAATGGTGTAATAACAGTAGCAAAAGCACAAAAAAGCATACTCCATCCGAGCAACTGTTTCCCGCCATATTTTCCTGCCAACATGCCACCTGGCAATTGTGTTAGAATGTAACCGATATAAAATGATCCAAGTATCAGTACTTTAGTTCTTTCATTCCAATCAAACTTTTTGTCGTTCTTATATAAAAAGAAACGATTCAATGCAGCTAAATTTACAATGAAAATTTAAAATAAAAAGACTGATGGAGTCTTTCAATGAAGTCCAAATTTATGCAGGTTAAAATATATAAAGTTATGCATACAATCATAAAATACAGGATAAAAAATCCTTTCAAATTATTAATTGTATTGACAATTTTCTTTTCTTTTTCGCCAATGGACATTTAGTACACCCATTATAAAACACTAAGATTATTGCCCAGGATCAAAGAGATAAACATATTTGATTCATAATATTATTCTAAAAGTAAAAAGTAACCAAACCTCATCAATTTCGCCTTCTTTTAGGTTTTCTTGAGAAACATTTGCAGAATCAATATCACTTGAGTTACTGGTCATCACGTTCTGATCCTCGGTCATACAAACTATGGCAACACTCATGTTTACCCTCAAGGAGTACATATTCATGCATCCAAAAAATCCCATTATAATCAGAGAAAAACGACACGAGCACAAAAAACATCCTAAAATAGTTTGTTTTTGGTATAATCAGACTGATTTATTATTAGTCATGAACATGCAAGTAATTTTCATGTTACTCTGATTTGGTTCAATCTAATTTTCGAAATAAACATGACAAATTGTGTGAAAAATCAACTATCTATAATGCTTATGTCAATGTTCTTTCAATTTTGCAAGAAAACCATTGTCAAACTTCGATTCAATGACAGTATACTTTGAATAATAATGTAATATACGTAATCATTATTTAAATTTATATATATTAATATATTATTTATATTTAAATACATTATATGCGTATTTAGAGAAATACATTATTTCTTTAATTTTGTTTGGAAATATCCATTTAACAAATGTGATCTCGCTCATTTATTTATTTATGATAAAATTATTAATATTCAGTGGTTAGTGCAGTGCAAGACAGGGCCGGTCCACTAAATGATAACGAAGGAGTTATATACATCATACACGTATGAACCCGAATGTATCGGTAAATATCATCCTATATCGTGTTATATCATACTCGAACCCAGATCCACTCTCACGTTCTATCAACAGTTTCTTTTTTTTTTTCTTTCTTTTTTTTCTTTTGGAAGAAACCAATATGGCGGCTCTCATTTATGTTCATCATCTTAAAATCAGTTAAAAACGAAATAAAGCCGATAAATAGATAAAGAACAATCCAAATACCATGTTTAGTTCTTGCTTTGACAGTTTTCTGTTGCATTATTGTAGTTATTTTATTACTAATATTTTAGCTGATTGCTATAATTATTCCAACAGTTTTAAATCTGTATTGCCAAACCTAGAAAAAATTAAGCATGAGAAAGATCTCTTCTATGTTAAACTTGTCATTTGCAGGTCGGTCTTTATCTAAGCACCAAAAAAAACTTGGCAGATAAATAAAATGGAAACGGGAGAATTTTAAATTCTCTCTAATTTACAGCTGTCGAACATACTTAGACATGCAGAGAGCTATCGGCAATGATATTGCTTTTTTTTTAATCAACTATTTAGGCTATGTGGCGGTTACCTTGTATGATAAATAGATAGTTATCAAAAAGAATTTTATTACTTACACTAAAACGGTAATGCTTACATGTTGAACATATTTTAATCTTGACAAAACTGCTCATCGTTTATAAGGAAAATTTCAGTACATGTTCTGAGTGGAGATCAACTCACCATAAGCTCAGTTTATTTTATTTCAGACAAACAAAGCCACTGTTCAAAAAATGAAAGGATCAAATTAACGTAAATAGTTAACTATCATACTATATTGTATGATATATTTTTATCGTCTGTTTAGTATTCCCGTTACAAGTTTTAGATTCTTTCAAAGTATCGTTACTGGTATTGTATATACGGTCCTTGACTATAGATAGCAATGAAGTATTATTCAATCAAACTATTCTTGAAAGTATAAAAAAGCAGTATTCAACCATTAAACATGTAATGGTTTTTTTAATTTTTGAATTTATGTAATTTATGTAATTTTTGAATTTAGAAACATCCACAGATGTGTTCATACGGTGATTATCATGGAATCTTTAAAATGACCCTTTAGTGCCATTCCATGAAAGCGGCGTATGGCACCCAAGTAAAAAAATGACTGTACCCTGAACGAGAAAACAATGGAACTCGTCAAAATTCAACCACCATCCAAGTTCTTTTAATACAAGAATAGCATACCCTTTGACAAAAGTACATCTATCATTAATTTCGACACGGAAAAGTGAAAGTCATTGTTTGTAACATTTGATGTTTAAATTTACATAATAGGTCATAAAAATGGTCAAACTTATATTTCCTATAGTTTTAAGTTTGAAAAAAAGAGACATTTGGATTATTTTACAGAGTTGTGTCCTTTTAAAAAGTATTTACGTGTAGATATTGTAATAACAATACAGAACGGTGTAGGGTACCTTTACGTTAAATATTTTAAGCTGCAGTCAGCTATTTCAGTCACTTTTTTAGAAATTAAAAGCCAACATTATTGTTGTTTTAAGTCATGTATATATAATATATAGATTCTAAATGAATTTTCTTGTCTACAGTGAAATATAACGCTGGTTCAAGATTTTTTTTTGTATTCGCATGGGCAACTTTACATAGTCACTGTAGCAAGGGACGTCAAGTGGTGTAATATATTTGGAATATAAATACTAGTAGGTTTCGAATGAATCCTAAAAATCATTCAGGGAAATTTTACTAAAACATTGCAAGTACTAGAACATGAGATGTACTTGAGATGTGTACAGCGTCAATGACGTTTTTTCAATGACGTCATAGAAGACTGAACGTCAAGACGTCACTTGACGACGGCATTAACAAATTGATGCTGGTCACAAACAAAAGACAGCGAAAATATTCTTCACAGCCAAAAAATGGCTGAAAAGGTAGAGAAAAATTCATTATCGTCTGTTTTGGATGCCAAAAACATTCACCTAGTAAAAGTTGAAACGGTCGTCAAATTCAGAGACGAAAGCAATACGAAGAACGAAAGTGAAAAGGAAAGATTAGAAAGAATCTCGGAAATATACTTAGCAAAACTTGGAAACCGTGAAGATAGAAGAGAAAAGAACGAAGAGTTAAGGAAAAAAGATAAGATGTTGTCAAAAAGACAGCAAAAGAAAACAGCAAAGAAGAGCAGAAAAAGGAAAAAGGTCAGAATTTATTTTTAAATTGTAATATATCAGAAGGAATGTATTATGATCATTTGATAACTGATTTATAAAAAAAGTTTTGGAATGATTAGCAAACGAGTTAACAGGAATAATCTCTTGTATATAATATGAAAGAGAAGTTATAAGTAATTACTTTACTATTACACTTAAAGGCTACACCGCAATGATGAGTATAAACTTGAATTATTTTTGTATGCGCAGCATTCTCATAGTCGTTGCACGCCTAACAGGTCTGTCTTTTTCCCCGCTCTTCAGCGAGGCAAAATTTGTAAATGTGCATTAGGTTGTACTTTTTGTGATTTTTTTTTATTCTTAGCCTATTCATATAATAAAACAACTATTGACTTGTGAGCCATTGAATATTAAGAGGATATTTTTTCGTTTGAGTGAATATGGAATATATTTTCACGAAACATGAGAAAATGCCACATATTTTCACGAGCCGGGATGGCGAGTGAAAATATGAGGCATTTTATCATGTTGAGTGAAAATATATACCATATTTCACGAAAAAACGAAAAAATAACCTTTTTATTTAATTTCATTATCAAAGAAAAATGGTTATGAACCCCCTTGCCTGCTACGCAACTGCAATTATACAGCGCGCAGTAATATAAGTATCGTCTTGTTTTGCACGCGATATTTAGCGCTAGATTGTGACGTCACGTAAACAACTTTTTAAACGTCTGTACAGCGTTAATGACTGAATTAAAGATATTGGTGTTCGGATTTATTTTCTTAGTTAGACCATTTTCTATCATTCTAGATAGTTTTCAAAACAAAATTCAACAAAAAAGTTGTTTGTATTTATCAGATTTTCTAAACAAAATGGCGAAAGAAGTCCCTTAAAATAAATATGAGTTTTGACTCCGCCCACTTTCATATTTATATTTCATATTTATTTTTTAAAAAATATGAAATATATTTGACTGATATAGCACCATATTTCATAGGTAAAATTAAATAAGATGTGATATTCACCGGCAGAAAGTCATATTGACTGAGGCCATAGCCGATGTCATCTGCCGGTGAATATCACATCATATTCAATGGCTCACTAGTCAATAGTTCTATAATATTCGTTATAAACCAGTGTTTATCCAGTGACCTTTACGAAAATTAATGAAGTGCCAGGTCAATATTGTTGGACAATAATGTACTTATTTGTTTACATTTTGCTACTTTTATGACAAAATAATCCACATTCAGCGCTACTTTCTTCGTGTAACTACTTTGTAACATGCTTTGAAACAAATTTTTAGACATTATAAAAATTACGTTTGCCCTCTGTATAGAGAAGGAACAAAATATTTGTTTCTGACGCATAATGTGCCTCTTATTAATCATTTAGTGGTATTGCTCACATATATGAAAAACAACCCATTTTGCAGATGTTGCAAAATTACGGCAGTTGCATTTCATTTTGTCTTCATATCAACATCTGATGATATCTATTTCAGGCTGAGAAAAAGCAGAGAGCCAATAAAGAAGTCTCTCAGAATGATGATCACGATGTCCATAAGCCATATGAAGCTTTCCTTGAAATCGAAGTTGCAGACGACAAAAAAGAACGCGGAAAGTTCCCAAGCTGCTTTGGATTTATCATGGCATGGTTTGAGAAAAGGAAAGAGAAAAGGCTTTTGAAGAAAATCGATGAAGATCCACACAAGTTGTGTGTAAGTTCTAGTGACATTTTGATTGAGATACCAAATGCGCCACGTGCTAATGTTGCAGACATCTTGACCGGAAATGGACTAAAAGAAGACGTCTTGGAAATTGATGACGTCGAAATAATTTCTTATTAGATTTTGTGCTGATGGACAAAAACCACACGACAAGTAGGCTTATTTTTTAAATTTTTGTTGGTCACGTGAAAGAATTATATAGAATTTGACATTTTTAGAACACAGTTTGACCATTTTTTAAAGATTTATCTAATATTTAAATGTATATTTTTTTTTTTGTAAAAAATCAAATTACACAATTTTTATAGACAATGATACTTATAAACAGAATTAAACTTCCATTATTTTTTCTCAATCTGCGTAATTCACTCTTAAAAACATGACAATGATACTAGCTACCACCTGGTAATAATTATCTTCACTATTTCAGTGAATGAATATTCTTATATCTCATTCTTGTATCGATATGATGCAATGAAAATTGTTAATTAATACAAACGAATGAATTTAACATGCTAAATAAATAAAGGAAAATATAATTCAACATTTTCAACAACGACATTCTATTCTGAGTAAATAATATATAAATAAGAATTGATTTAATTTACAAGGTAACCGTTACATTTGTTTTGTAACACCAGTTTTAAAAACGTTCCATTGTTTTAACTAATGGAACACATTTTTAGATATTTTTGCCGTACAATTTTCTATGATAAGCGGTATGACATTTTTTTTATTATACGATTTTCGATGTTAGCAACTATTTTAGCAAGTCATTTTTTTTTATTTTTCATTTTTCTTTGTCATTTTTTAGAAACCTTTAAAAGACATTGATCACGTGACCAGCCGTTTACTTGATTGTGTGGTGGAATTTTGTCAGTACCTTTTGCAATAAGAATGAAATTATCATCTAAAAAGATAGAAATATATAAAGTTTGAAAGTTTACATTAAAGAGAAGAAAGTATACATTAAAGAGAAAAAACTTCTGTATTTTATTTGTTGTTTTTCACATGAATTATAACTCCATCTATAGATATATTTCACGAATAAAGCTGGAAAAAATCAACCTTTTACCTTAATATGTATGGAACATTTTGCATTATATTATATAATGGTTACACGTCGCAGACGACATATAAAGAAACTATATTAAATGTGTTGGCCTTTTATAAGGTTATAATATAGTCCTACCATTATCAACGTCTGAAAGGCTGAAAGCTTATCCGAACATAATGTTTACAATCGTAAAACACCTACGCACGCACGCACGTTCTCACGGCGCGCGCGTGCACACACACACACATACACACACAAGAAAAAAATCAATGTTAACAATAGAAGGCAAGAAGAAATTACATACATATAATAATTAATACTCAGCCTTGGTAATCCTGATTTCCTGATTTAACCCTTATTTAGTATTTCCTTAGAGCAAAGTTACATGCAATAGTAATTACGCGTTTTGCCTTCACGTGAAGGACAGTCTTTTTATGTATGAAACGTAAAGTAGGGAAAATTCGATTTCATAAAAATCAAAGATAAAATAAGATAAGTGGAAAGATAATTAATCCAGCCACATAGATATTTTATCATACGCTGTTCCACCAAACGTAGCGGAGAGGGTGATTAGTGACTTCCATATGTTTATTTAACATCAACACATTTCAATTTGATATTTTTAATCTAAAGGCAATTTAGACAAGTCGTATGGAAACATTTCCCATTGGAAATCAAAGGGCTGCAAGCTCTGTTGTATTTTCTGATCTTTGCAATCTAAATCATACTGACTATCTGTATGTATTTTCCTGTATAAGTTTATTTTTATATACTATAATTCATCTTACGCAGCGACTGCGTTTAGATTTTTTTCTATAACAGGTTGAGATTGATACATATGGAATTTTGCATGACTAGAACTGCATCAAAAAATCATTTTTCATTTTTTATGACAGCCACACTTTATCCTTGCATATCGTGGCTACTCCCTTAAAAAGACACTTCAAAAAAAAAGTTGCCTCGACTAGGATATGAACCTTAGGCCTCTCACACCCAATACGAGCGCGCTACCTTTGCACCACGGTGAAGTCATACCTATGTAGCTTGAATAAAAACAAATACATTGTAATTCTAAATTTCCATTTCGTGTTTGTTATTCTTATTAATTTCAAGGTATTTTGTTCACGATAAACCTGTTGTTTAACACTGATGAAAATAATTCAGCGAAAATCTTCTCGCCAAAACAGTCCGACATGTATATATTCCACTACTCGACAGTCAGATTTATTTGTGTACTACGCTCTGGAGTATTCGATTATCGACATAGCTAAAAATAGCATTTTCATTGATTAAGCTTTACGGAAACAGCCGAACATTTTTCATTGGGTAAAAAAGATATTTATCCGCGAAATTTGCGATTGTAACCTCATATTTCTATTGACTAATCTAAACTTTTAATGCACTGTAATTCGTTAAATGCCTGCATTAAAAATTATTCTTTCTTTTAAATTGCTGGTTTTTAAGCAGTTTTGAGTGAGAACTACTTTGCGTTGTTAGGTCTGTTTTGTGTTAGACCGTGGATGTTAGCTTTGTATTTACTGATCTTGCGATCAGCAAATACAAAAACGCATTAACAAGGAAAAGAACATAATCATTCATAAAAATGACGGACAATTTATCACATTGGTAAATCAAAATTAATATCCATCTGTTAAATGCATGACAATACTTATAATTGATATTTGATAATATTTAATGCACCTTTTCTTAGTGAAGAAAATCAGTGTTAGTAGTGATAATAAATGATAGTTCCGGGATAAAAACACAGTATTTTAAGCTATTTATTATTTTGTTATAATCTTCAGGTAATAAATTGAAATTTCATCAACAGAGATAAAAGTAATTGAAGACTCCACATCATCGTCATGCAATGCGCTGGTTCCTTTTCCTTATATTTTTTTCTCAGGATTTTATCACATACTTACCCCGTGTATGGAAAATACTGTTAAGGACAGAATAATTGGTCTCAATACTTTAAGTACAAGAACTTTGTAAACTTTGCTGGGATTAACCTGAAGACAGTACTGCAGTAGTAAAATTTCCCTATGGCAGTCTTGATCCAGGTGAGCGGAAACAAATATAAGCCAACATTAATATTCTAGAATATTTAGGGATTTGGCGGCCATCTTTGACGCCATCTTGGATTTCTAGGCTTTGCATCGGACTTGAGTCAAATGAATATCGATTCCGGAAACTACAGACCTAGACGAACACAACAATTTGGTATATAAAACTTGCTGTTGGCTGACATATACCACTTCGATGTCATTTTACCCTATGGATTTGCAGCACTATAAAGCGTTCTTTGTAATGACGTAAGGATTTATAAATTTAAGAAATTGTGGATGATCTTCTTGGCGTTTGGGCCCCCTCCCGGGGCTCTGTACTGCCCCTTTAAAGGGGCCTTGGCGGCCCCAAGTATTCCTAATTTTAATCCAACTATTTTTTTGGCTACGTCTAAACCTTTAGAATCTTCCTAAGGGTTTTAAATGAAACCTTTTCACCCCTTCAAATTTAAAATTTGCATTTTAGATCTACCACTGTCTTCCTTCTTTCTAAATATTTCACCATTCCTGGTGAGCTCGGCCTTTTGAATTAATTTTCAAGGAGGTTATGTTGGTCTACTAAATAGATTTAATAAACAAACGGTATTCGACGTTTAATTTCAATAAAACAAACCGTTAATAAAGACCTCTCTTGATTAAAATTTAAAGACTGATCTGATTACAACGACTCTTTGATCAAAATTAAATTTAAATTTCCCAAAATTTTCTACACAAAACGAGCATTTGAAGTAAAAACCACCGAAACGTTCCGTGAGCTAGCGGGAAGCTTTAAAGAAAGAATCCAAAAATACTTTTGTCGGGATTCAAACCCCGCGGTGTGAAAAAAAAATTTTGAATAAAGGGCCCTTTTATTTAAAAAAAAGGTTTTGGGGGCACCCAGTCCTTCCTCCATCAGTAAGCTTCGAAAACGCAAAATAACCATGATTTAATTATCGGTGTGAATTAAAATCCAACAAAGCAAAAACAAAAAGAAACTATAATTTTATTTTGGACATAAATGAAATATTAAGCCAAAAATACACATAACTACAACTGCCAAAGTAAATAACCGGAGAATGTGGAATAGTGCTCACCACCAATAGTAACATGTGCCGAATCTTTTACTTGTATCCACACCTGCGAGCCTTTCTTCAAGTTAACTAGTATAGTATTTGCACCTTGGTCCCGATGAGTTCCCGATTCGGAATAAGCAAACACGTTAGCCATTTTCATTCCGTCGACAATTATAGATGCGTGAAGCATTGGATTGGAGTTCATGTCATGGTCGGCCAGCAAGGAGCAACTGATCATGTAGACACCCGGCTGAGGTGCTGTGTATATGCCTGTAGAGTTATCATACCCAGAACCTAGATCTGTGACTCTTGTTGGAAATACTATTGCCTTATCTCGCACGACATCTGTTGCCTTAGGTATTAGCTTGTAAGTAAATGCTACAGGTCCTTCGTAAGATTGTCTTCGCGAAGGAGACTTGCAATCCCTCACTGATGAAAAAAAAACATATGTAAGAAAGATTCTACAAGTTTCTATTTAATTTTTATGAATGAAATAAATGTTTAATAAATTAAATGTATCAAAATATTTTTATGTGACGTCATTTATAAATAAGCGACAGGAAAGATAAAATGCCTAAAAGTTGATGAAAACCAAAGGGATCGTTGTTAATGTCAACAATTGTGACAAAATCAGTAAGAGTGGTTGTATACAATTAATCAATTTGTTAAGTGAAACAAAAATTGTAAAAACAAATTACTATGAACCACTTAATACAAAATAAGCTTAATCGAGATTTATTGCAAGAATCAGATATCTGGAAGCATTTAATTCATAAGGTATTTTAGCGAGCGTATTAAAAGTTGTTCAATATCTATTAAAGGAGGAGGAAGGATATATTTTGTTTTATGTTATATTATTCTATATGATGGCCTAAATATTTCTGCTGTAACTTACCCGTTTGTACTAGATCTTCAAGTTTCTTTTCCAAACGTTTGACAGTAGCTGCAAGAAGTTCATTCTGATCAGCAAGTTCTTGTATTGTCACACAGATAGTTCCAGATAGGGAAACTACAACTAACAATATCAGAAGTAACGATTTCATAATTTTATATGAAGACACATATGATATATGTTAGAAATTTGTGTCATTATTTTCCTTATCTTATCAGCAAAAGTAGAACACGATAGTGAACATCTGAAAGAGTGCAATAAACACTTAGAAGCATACAAACTGCTCCCGGAAGTATAGATTGATATGCATGCAGTAATCGTTATTAAAATTGACACTTCAGTATATTCTTGGATTATATAACGATAATTACATCATCCGCAGAAATATTGAATTAATCGAAACAATTTGGTCATTTCAAATTTGTAATAGTTTGTCAATCGCAGTAAATAGACCAAAATGTATGCATTGTTCTGGGTCATATAGACATTTATGACATTATGACAGCCTATCATTACGCGGAGTAACTTGATAATGTCGCCTTTTTCAGCATTGTTCAATGGGAATACTAAAGTATTTCAAAATGAAAGAAAAGTATTCATTATTACAGCAACACACCTATTGTCTTAATGCACAGTTGGAACAAAACAACAAAAGGTCAGTAAACGGTTCGACTCACAGTGGTTGAAATCTTATTTATTAATTAATCTACGACATAATTGTTGTGTTTAAAACAATTTTCGTTTCTTCAATTATATACATGTATGATATTTTGATTAAGTGGTTTTATAATTTCTACACAATAATGTAAAATCATCCTTAGGATGTGTTGCCTACTTTTTAAATGTATTTTATGTCTGCCTGTGATATGCAGGCTTCATGACCTCTGATCGAATTTCAAGCCTTCATTTTACATTGTTCTGCATGTCGTTTTTTCGTTTAGGGCAAACACATTATTTTATTCCAGACGCCATTTTTCATTGAATGACACGAACATGTAACATTAACCAATGAATGTATGACTGTTATACAACTGATAAATTATTCAGTTTTGTAATTATTTCCATATCGAAAGCGATTTCTGCGAATTTATCAAGACCTTTGTATGTACCGACGAGCTGGGGATCAAGGTCTCCATGTGTTCAATGTAACTTGCTAAATATACATGTATATTGCTTCTATCTACCCAACCCTACACCACCCCGATAAAAACACTTTTTCTTAGTAAGTGATCAAAATAGAAAATCATGATCCGGGGAGCGTATGTGTTTTACAAACACTAGTAACTCCTTTCAAGCCTGCTCGACTGTTTTAAGATAATAATTAACATGTTAACATTTCAAAAATACTTGTGTATGAATTTTCTATGCGTTATCTGTACATATAATGTAAGGTACAAGGTTAGAACCAGATATTTGTTTGTGCCAACGCTCTATTAAGCGAGGGACAAATTTTGAAGACATTGGCCCTAGCGCATAGAACATAATAAGTTTTGACACAATTTATAAATGTAAGAAAATGAATATTTACTTTAATGACGTCTGAACCATTTTGTGTGATTATCAGCCAAATTTGAGAGCAAAGCATTACAGGGCTTTTATTCTTGGGGTGATTTTGCGTACATTAAAATCATTATTTTGGAAAAACGAGATAAGGAAATGACCTAAAAAATCTGCACACGACATTGTTCTAGACCTACATTAAATGGTAAACAAATCTCGGGTAAATATTTCCAGTCTTGTCATGTACAGTGGAATCCCTTGAAGGTCATAGGACAATGTTTTAGCTTTGTCTCTGGAAGGTTTTAGTTTTATATTAAAGGGACACCACTGAGGTTTAAAAGCCTAAAAACATAACATTAGAATTTCTTACATAAATGAACTGGGGCGCTTTAAACAGAAATATATGCAAAGATAGTTTATCGAAAATCGTAGTTTTATGCTTTTCTTAGCCTAATTTGAGTGAAAAGCGTTTAAACGCTTTTCATTTTGGGTCATTTCTTTACAATTTGAATAATTATTATGGAACTAGAACTCCGCGAGTCGGATGTGTCGCCTTGTGAACAATATAGTTTAGGAGAAATGGCCAGGACAAAAATGAAATACGAAAACTAACAAAGGGCAATAACTAAAAAAATAATAAGTGCAGAGCAGCAGTTTCTATGCACTGCACCACTTCTTATCAATAAGATCTATCATTCTATGAAGTTTCAAGTCCATATCTTTTATAATTTATGAGAAATGGCCTGGTCAAAAATAAAGTATGAAAATATATAAAGGGTGAAAACTCAAAAAACAGAAATGCAGAGTACCGGTCCTTGTACACTGCAATTATTTTTAATGAGATCTATCATCCTATGAAGTTTCATGTGTATAGCTTTCATACTTGAGGAGAAATGACCTGGACAAAAATAAAGTATGAAAATTAACAAAGGGCCATAACTCAAAAAATAAGAAATGCAGAGTTCTTGCTCTTGTGCACTGCACTTCTTCTTAATGAGATCTATCATCCTATGAAGTTTCAAGTCCATAGCTTTTATACATTAGTAGAAATGGCCCGGACAAAAATAAAGTATGAAAATTAACAAAGGGAAATAACTCAAAAATTAGGAAGTGCAGAGTACCAATTCTTGTGCACTGCACTTCTTCTTAATGAGATCTAACATTGTATGAAGTTTGAAGTCCATAGCTTTTATAGTTGAAGAGAAATGGCCCGGACAAAATTAAAGTATGAAAATTTACAAAGGGCAATAACTCAAAAATTAAGAAGTGCAGAGTATCGGTCCTTGTGCACTGCACTTCGTGTTATTGAAAGAAGCATGCATACCAAGTTTGAAGTCAATCCAACTTAAAGTGACTGAGTTATGCTCCGGACAAGCTTTAGGGGACGCCGACACCGCCGACAAAAGTAATCCCTATATGTCACCTTTTCAAGGCGACACAAAAACGAAGTGCGCGAATGATCTGAAAGTTTGCACAAGGATTCGTGGTCTACACCTACATCAAATGGTACATTTATCTGGAAAAAAATATTTTCAGTCCCATCATGTCAAAAAACCTCAGTAGAGTCCCTTTAAGTCACCAGTAGACACTTTGTCTGAACCAGAGACTTCCAACGAGCTAGTGGACTATTCTCTAAAGCATTATAGTCAGCATTGTTCAATAACGTCAATAATCATTGACTGATAATTGACTATCGTGTAATATTTGGGTTAAACATTTACACACTCATAATCCGACATTACAACAATAAAAGAAACAAAAATTTGTCTTCAATGAACATTTAATGTTTTATATATAAACTTACATCCAGCGTGAATGATACAAGTGAGAAGATGATTGCCAAAATGCTCTCCTACATACTAATGTATACCTTATGAAAACAAGTGTATGTCTGGAAAATTTCAGTGATCTATCTACTGAATGGTATGACTAGACCAAAAACTGATTAATGATGATGATGATAATGATGATGTATTCTTTAGAAATATAGCACAAAATGTCTTTCAAGCTTGGTCTATACATTGTGAGTGCCAACTTCATTTTGAAATCACTTTTTTTTTTTAAAGAAATATTCTTCAAATTTATTCTTTTGAGTTTACATGCAAGTTACACATTACCAGATCTTTTTACTTTTTTTGAAAGAGAAAAAAAAAAAAAATTTAAATTTTCTAACAACAATGACTATAAATCTACAAAAAAAATATCTTCCAGACAATAAAACACAAATAAATTATCCAAATAAATTATCCAAAGAATAAAACCTTTGTTAAAGAATTTAAATACCAAATTACATAATGATGCAAGTTATCATTAAAGGGGCCTTCAGCTTTTCTAAAGGTTAAATATGTAAAGATAAATTGTTTCATATTATTGTCAAGTTAAAAGAATTAAGGTATAAAATGAAATTTGCCATTGATAAATACATAAACAATAAGGAAACCCCTTGATACCTCTGATCTATCGGTCCCTCTTTATATGTAAATTAGTAAAATGAACAATTCATTTCCCAAACATCTATTTTTAGAAACAACGTCACTGTGCGCTGTAAATATTGCCCGGGGAACTGTTTTGAAAAAGGCTTAACAGTGATATGATGCACTTTTCCTCGGTAATATTACTGAAATACTTAGTTTTAAACAGTACAAAATTCTTTTTCCAACATAAAATAAAAGCTGACGGCTACTTTAAAATAACATCGCAAAAAGAACATAGAAAGAGAATGTGCGTATTTACAAAAATATATTATATAATGTAAACCATATTTTGCCTCATGTTATACATTATGAGGAAACAATGTTTGAACATGATTAACAACTGATGCTTTGCCGAAAAAAAAAAAAACTACAACCAATTCAACTAGATAACACATAAACTATTCTCATCACATACACATCCCATTTTTGTGACTCCGCAAAAATGGTATCGCACAACCGTGTATATATTTTGACGCAATGTCTTTTGCGTAAATATAAACATAGCGATAAGACGCGCTAAATATTGGCATTTAACTATAGGTGCCCCTTTTTTTCACTTCAAACGGTCCATGTTTTGTGTATGTGATAAACAGAATTTTAACTTTATGTCAGTTCATTACTGAATTTATTGAACTCCTTGAATAAAATATAATGCCCCCCAGAGGTTCTCATAATATATTTTTATTCTTTTTGGATTGGGTTTTACGTCACATCGACACAGTATAGGTCATATGATGACGTTCCAGCTTTACTGGTGAGGAAGACCTCAGGTGCCCTTCCGTGCTTTATTTCAAGCACGAACGGGCACCTGAGTTGAACCACCGACGTTCCGTAAACTAGCTGGATAGCTTCCTCACATGAAATAATCCAAAGTCCCTGTCGGGATTGGAACCCACAGCGTTGAGAGACAAGTGGTTTGAAGTCAAACAAACTTAACCACTCGGCCACGGACACCCCATATATTTTTATTCAACTTGTTCAATAAATACAGTATTTAACTTACACTCACTCAATATCCTTTTTTTATAACATAAAATATTCATTTGTGTTAAAAAAAACCACCATTATCCATTAACCAAGAGATTCTCATACTTATAAATGTGTTTTTAAACAACACTTTATTCTTTTCCTATTAAACCCCTTGGGGTGCTAAACTGCTAGGCTAGTAGTCATCAAAATTGAAATTACATAAACCATACTTTTATGATCCTAACATTTACTGTGCAATATCATTGAACTTTCGTCCCCTTACTCGATAAACATCTGATTTCTGAAGAAAATATTGCTATGAATTAAAAAGTACTGCAAATCAACACCTTAAGTTGTACATGTGTATCACAAACGAACAACTGTAATATTTTAACTATTTAACTTAAATAAATCATTTAAACAAAAAACCCTTTCTAAATTATATAGTTATTCAGTATATGAAATGTCACAGCCAACACATGACAGTCAATCAGTATGTGGAATGTCACATCCAGCACATGACATTTTTATATCAGTATGTTGAATGTCATTACAGTCTACAGTATATGATATGTCATATTTAGCACATGACATTCTATCACAATGAGAAATGTCATTTTCATCACATAACAGTCTACAGTATGTGAAATGTCATATTTATCACATAACAGTCTACAGTATGTAAAATGTCATATTTAGCACATAACAGTCTACAGTATGTGAAAAGATATATTCAACACATGGCATTATATCAGTATGTGGAATGTCACATTCAACACATGACAGTTTATATATTGACAGTAAATGTGACGGGTTTAGAAGGGCCAGAAGATCCTGTTTTAAATAAGGCTTTATGTAGTGTAGTCACATCCACTTCTTTCTTATCTGGCACTTTTCCCTTGCTAACTCCAGGTTTACTGAACCTGCAATGTAAAAAAAAACAGTTAAATATTTTCTTCATAAAGAAACTAAAACAAATATTGTTTAAACTAAACTTACAAGGTTGGTAAACATTCTATATCGGGAATATAAACATTTTGCAGCAGTAAACTCCTATCAGTACAGAAGCCTAGCATTACATAGTAACTGTGAGGCCAGGATGTAAAATTTAGAAGCTTTATACAGACATATTTCCCCCCTAAAAATGGTTGCTTAAATGACTAATTTATGACTAATTTTTCATAATTTGTAAATGGCCATTCATCAGTCATTACACATACTTTTATTTTACTTTGATATTTGAATCTTTAAACTTTGAATGAACAGTTTCTGATTCAAAACATGGCAAATGCATTTCATAAATTCACCAGGGAAATGGTTCAGACATTTACTGCTTCACTATGAAAAAGTCTTCACAAGAGGGCCATGACGGCCCTAAATCGCTCACCTGAGTCAGAATACTTGTTAATTTGGGTTTTTTTGGGTTTTTTTAAATTTTGTCTTTACTATATGCATAAAAAGAAAATCAAAGACCCCTGGGCAGGGCCAAATTTGACCCCAGGGCTATTATTTGAACAAACTTAGTAGACACCCACTAGAAGGTATTTCATGCTTAATATCTAACCCCTGGCTATTTGAGTTTTTTAAAAGAAGATTTTTTAGTTTTTACTATATACATATAAGGAAAATCAATAACCCCCTGGGGGTGGGGCCAATTTGACTATTTGAACAAACTTGGTAGACACTCACTAGAAGATGTTTCATGCTTAATATCTAAGCTTTTTGGGGTTTTTAAAAGAAGCCTTTTATAAACATACAAGGAAAATCAATGACCCCTATGACTGGGCCAATTTTGACCCCAGGGCTTTTATTTACTCACTTTTTATCACAGGAAGATGTTTCATGCCAAATATCTAAGCTCTAGCTCTTTGCGTTTCTTCAAAGAAGATATTTTAAGTTTTTTCTTTCAGTTGCCATGGCAACCAGAGTTTTGCATGGAATTAAATTCTTTGAACAATTTTTAATTTTTAAAGGTCACCTTTAAAACTACCAAATGAATATTCCTGTGAAGTTTGGATGAAATTGGCTTTACGGCTAATGAGGAGATGTCATTTGTTAAAGTTTACGGATGAACGACAGACGAAAAACTATCACAAAAGCTCACCATGTCACTTTGTGTTAGGTGAGCTAAAAAGTACGAGGATCGTTTGGAAAATACACAATCAAGAAAACTCACCTTAGAGGTGATGAAGCAGCTGGTTTCACAGATGCTGGCAGTTTTTCTGGCGCTTCCTTTATTCTTGCAGACACTGGGGTAACCAACTTCACTACCATCGGAAGACCTAAATACAAATTTGTTTGTCTCTTTTTACATAGACTTTAACACATATTTTATCATATCTTGACAGTCAGTCCACGTAACCAGCATTCCTGAATAAGTAACCAATTTCTTCTATGCAAGTGAACATCATATTTAGTACAACAAAGTACTTTTCATTTCTTTAGTTTAATGTTTGAAAGAATCATCTATAGTTTATACAGAACTTATTTTAGTCTGTGTAGAAAGCTAAAAACTTAAGACTAATTGCAAAGCTGTTCCTAGAACCAAACAGTACTGAGCATAAGTTTAAAGTTTCTTGCTCGGCTTGCCAATTATGGGATATGAACCCATGAGCCTAGCGACCCTTACATTACTGGTCTGACACATTTAACCAATCGACTATGCTGTCACTTATAGATATCAATCTTGGACATCATATTTTCAATTCATGATGCTTTATTAGATTAATAAAGGAATAAAATTATAATACAAAAGAAGCACTTATCAATATTACCATCTAATTCTCTGTCATGATAACTTTTAGCAGCCTGTACAGCGCCATCTTTCTTCACGTAAACAACTTCAGCTGTTCCCAACTTCAACATCTTCACACTCTTTACTGCTCCTATTGCACCAAACAATTCCTGAAAAATAACAAACACTACAATATCTAAGTCAAACACATAATCAAAATTAAATTCCTCCGATACTTAAATAATGTTTGCAATAAAATCGTTTCAAGTTCATTCTTTTTGAACTCCCTATCCACAGGGCTTTTTTTTCTTTCTATAGCAGTGGCCATTTAAAGGTGGCTTCCCCAAAGAAAAATTAAAATCATGCAGTAAATTAAATTAACATCCAGTTTTTTCTTCCCCTTAACAAAATACAAATATTTTTTCTGCAAAATAAGAAGGGCTGCTTCCTTAGCTTGTGAAAAAAGCCCTGATCCAAGTTTCATTTTTCTAATCAACTGGGGAAAATAGCAATTAACTGATATTCATAGTAAACAGTGCAGAACAGATGGCACCGATTTACAAGCTGACACAGTTGTCACAAGTTAGAGGTCGATAAGTGGTACTATAATTAATGACTGTACTGAACAAGTTTAATGGACATGCTTGTGAAATAAATTTGAGACAATTCAGTGAGCCACTGGTTATAAACATATAACGAGCCATTGGTAATATATATATAAACTTGCAATATGCTAGCCATTGGTTATAAATACATGTAATTTTTTATATAAACTTGCAATATTTGAGTCATTGGTTATAAACATATAACTTGCAATATGTGAGCCACTGGTAATAAACAAATAATGAAACTTGTAAAGTACGCCATTAGTTATACTTACAATGATATCATCTTGAGTTACAGAGTGTGCAAGATTTGTTATTGCAATTTTAAAGCCTTGTAAAGGACTGATCACATTTTCTTCATCCTGTCAATATAAAATTAATAAATAAAGAAGAATTTTAAATTTTTAGAAATACTTGTACTAGCCACCTTTTTGAACTATCTAGAAATACAAATTCCAATGTACAGGTATATCTTTTAACAATTTAATAACATCTACTAGAAATAAGCAAGAATTTGTTGTCAATATGCATGAAAACATTTTTGTAAAGTCATATGGCTAGCCTTATTCTAAACAAGAACTATCCAAGTACCAGCACACTCTACTTCTCTCAGACTGCACATTTTCACATAATAAGATAATCCATTTACCATGACCCTTTAAACTGAAAACTGGGCTTATTAAGTTTCCTAGGTCAATCCACTTTGATTAAATTGCCAGTATTATGTTTGGTTATTACAGGCTCCAGTGAATTGGGACTTTTCGACTTGAACTATGGACGTGGCAGGTAGAAATCACCAAACTGCATCTTTATTAGAAGTTACTCGGTCAATTCACTTTGTTTTAATGGTTAATTTTAAGTTTAATTCCTCTCCAATACTCATAGCTTACCCTTATCCTTCTGTCCATATAAGCTAAATAAGATAAATTCATTAAACCATTTTCAACTTACTTCTTCTTTCGACTTCTTTGCTGTTGGTTCCCCTGGTGCAGTTATTTTTGAGAATTTTGGCTTTTCAGACCTTGCAGACTCTGAACTTCCAGTTGTATGAATAATAGGAACATAGTTTTTGCTTGACAACCTCAGTGGACCGGATGATGAGGACTGTCCAACTAGCTCTCCTGTTGACCTCCTTTTTAAAGGTAATGTTTGTGACACAGTCTGCTGTGGAGGCTGAACATCATTTACAATTGTTCTTTGGAATACTGTCGAGTTGGCATCATGAGTCAGCCCTGACTGTGGTCGTGGGTAGGTCTCCTGTGGGGTGGGTTCATAAGTAACTGGCTGTTGTGCTGGAGGATACATATACTGTTGTTGGGGAGAGGCATATTGTTGCACTGGCGGAGCATATGGCTGAGGGGGCGGGGCATAATGCTGTTGAGTGGGAGCTGCATACTGAGGATACGGAGGCTCCAGGGGTCTGTATTGGTCGTTCTGTACTTGTATTTTGGGTATCACAGTAGAATGATGGCCCATTGGATACTGAAAAATAAAGTTATATTTTATTCCCATGGTAATTTTTTTGTAAACTAACACTGATAAAATAAAATCTTAAAAAATCTACAAATTTGTGGCTCATAAAGACAAAAAGCCATTTTGTTCAATGTCAAAGAATGATTTCAAAAGAACTGTTGCAAGCTACATATTATTTGAACATATTCAGAAATAATAATAAATATTAACTGTGCAATTGTTCAGATTCAAACCTACCTGATGACCAGCTGGTATTGGATCATTCACCGGATATGGTGGCCCTTGTGCTGGAGGTGCCTGTTGAACAGGGACAGGCTGTGAAGATGAAGGGTACGGGGGCTGACTTTGATGAGAAGGGTACGGATAAGGAGCAGTCTGGGTGGGTGGTGGCATATGTTGGGGTGGAGGAGCACTTTGATATACTGTATTAAACTCATGAGGATTACTAGGAGGTGGCACATAAGATAAAGGTTCCTGTGCACTGCCAGGATGGATTTCATATGATAAAGGAGCAGGTGTAGACTGGGGGAAATTTGTGTGTTGCTGGTGTTGACCATGTTCTATGTTACGAGTGTTAGATATGGTCCTTGTTATATTGGCTATGTTAGTATTTGAGCCAGTAGGTGGTCCCAATCTTCTAGAAGTATCAGCTGCAGAAGAGCCACCAAGTTTTATTCTAGTATTAGTGCCTGATGAAGGACCAAGTCGGTTTTTCACAGTGGATGTTCCTATCGGAGTAACTGCCTTGTTTGTAGCATTTGTAGATGGTCCAATAATATGCTCATAACCAGGTGGCATGACTTTAGTCAACTGTGGAAGAGGAAATGTTTGAAATCAGTTGAATGAGAAGCCATCTTACAGCCTTACAGATATATCAATTATAATTTATGTCTATTGGCACATTTTTAGATTAATCATTTGTTAAAAAGTCCATTATGCCCCAGAAATACTTTTATCTTCATTTCTCAAAAGCTCTTTATTTGTAGTGTCCTGTTTTAGTTTCCAAACAGTTACTCATTTACAAAATACCTGATCCAACTTTTGCTTCGGTTGCCTTTTGGCAACTAGTTTTATATTTTGTGTGGAAGTCAAAATACTACTTTGTTTACATTTTACTACTTTTACAACAAATAATGTCACATTCAGCGCCTAACATGCTCATAAACCATTATTTAAATGTTATAAAACTGATGTTTGCCTTTTCTGATTAAGAGACATTTATTTGTTTCCGAGGCATAATGTGCCTTTAAAAGTCAACAATTTTTTTTTATAATCTACATGTATCACATTTGTAAGAGAAATATGATTGGTAAAATATATATCTATGTGAAAATTTATTAAATTGAAGAAGTAATTATATTTCAGAAAACATTAAAATACATACTTTAATACTTTTAACAGCTGATTAAAAAAATTATATGCTATCCATATACTGACTAGTCACACCACCTAGGTTGCTAAGAATATTTTGGACATGAAAACACTGCTAGTTTTTAACATCTCACTGGGCTGTTAACTCAATACCAGTAAAAGTTTTGTTTTTAATTTTCTGCGATATATAGCAAAATAATACACAAAATAATTGCAAGAACAAAGCTTACTGTTTTGGTAATGTTGATATTTCCCTTAGGTCCAGGCGTTAACTGAATGTTGTTGTTAGTATTATTTGAAACCTGTGTAAAAAGAAAACAGAATAAATTATTAAATAACTAGAATAAGAACTTACTTGCTGATCCAGCACAAAAGATAAAACTTATTTCCCTAAACTACCTTCATGTAGGCAAGAATGATAAATCTATCACCTGATAAATATTCTAAATTTAAGAATTTGACCAACTTCAATTTTGAAAAAGTTTTTTTTATTTATCAATTTTAAAGACATAACAATGAAAATCTGACAGTTAACAAAAAGCATGGTTTGACTACAATACATGGAAGTGCAGGCTGGCCCGGCTCTATAATGGTTGTAAAAGCTGTGCAGTCTGTTTGAGAATACCTGCTACTAATGACATGTAATTACTTATCAGTCTATTCAATGCCTTTTTACCTTACAATTCAGCTAAGCCATAAGCCCATATACATACATGCGTACTGAAATATATATATATAATATCAGTTGCAATCTTAATGAAAAAGGACTATGATAAAAACTAAACCTCTCTTAAAAGACAGTCACATGAACAGCTGACCATAAAGTAAATACATTTAGAAAGTTTAAACTTGTTGACCAGAAACTTACTGTTCTTGTCAGAGTAAATGGGCCACTTTGTGTCTGTGGTTGATTAACTTGTTGCTGTTTCTTTGCCTGTATCTTTGCACGTGCATCTTGAGGCTCCTTCTGGGATCTGATTGTCATCAATTTCTGTCTTGCATCTGTGCCCTGGGCTTTCTGATTAAGCTTTTCACGCGCATCTAAAGGCTTGTTTTTGGAAACGAGTCGTTCACGTGCATCCCTCATTTGATTGGTCTTGTTATTTGGGCCAGTTTTACGCACTGCTGGTACAGTGATGGAAACATCAGTGACCAATTTGTTACCTTGAAATCCTGCTGTGGCTTTCTTCTTTCCCTGAAACCCTGAAGGTTTTGGATTTCTGAAAACAAAACATCATTTTGAAATCATGCATATAATTATGTAAATGCATTATGAAAAATAATGAATTTATAAAATTTGATAGCAACTAACTTTACCTGAAAGCACTAACTGTATTGTTTTGTCTTATTAGACAGTTAAATCCTGGTAAAATGACAAGTTCACCACATTTTAAAAAGTCATTTTTAATGACTTTGTTTGTTTGATTGGGTTTTACGTCACACCGACACAGTATAGGTCATATGGCGACTTTCCGGCTTTACTGGTGGAGGAAGACCTCAGGTGCCCTTCCGTGCATTATTTCAGGCACGAACGGGCACCTGAGTAGTACCACCGACGTTCCATAAGCTAGCTGGATAGCTTCCTCACATGAAAGAATCCAAAGTCTGTCGGGATTCGAACCCACTTTGGTTTGAAGTCAACGACCTTAACCACTCGGCCACAGACGCCCCATAATGATTTAGTAAAGTTAGCAGTGTTTACTTTTCACTTAATCAGAATGAGGCCTTAGCCTTTTGATTTTAGGAAGAATTATCACTAAAATTGCTGTTTTTGTTTAGATTTTTGGGAAAACTGCATGATCTAATTAAAAAATTCCATGCAGAAGAGGCTTTTAACAGGCCTGTGTTACTTTATAAGCTGAATTGGGTATTAGGCATACAATTAGTAAATACTAAATTACAAGATAATTTTACAGTAAAATGAGTTACAACTTTGTTGATGTCAGAGTTGATTCATCAGTCAGATTTTAAAAAGTTTCTAGATATCAGCATGCCTTGTCACACACAATCCTGCATTTTGAACACAGAAAAAACAAGTCTGTGTGTGCTAGTCTACACATTTATTGCAGGTGAGAAATTAGATTATTAACAAAGTCAGCAAATTATAGTGGGCAATAACCTCAACGCTTTAAAATTCTAAATTATAAATAACCTATCCCACAGTATATTAACAATTTCTACTTCAATGCCTTTTTTCCCCTCTATTTTGGGAAAACACCACACTTATGGCAAATTTGGGAAATTTGTGTTGTAAAATATTCCAATTTGGAGAAAAAGTTTATCGTGAAATTTGCCAATTTGGGAAAATATGCTAGCATTCAAGGTGTTACAATTGTTAAAATAAATCTAAATAAATCTTACTTAAACTGTTCAGAATAAGATTTTCTGTCATATCAACAATACAAGGTCAGGCTAAAATGTGTACAAATGTAAAACTGATATCAATTAAAAATCCTGTTTTTATTAACAAAACATGAATATATTCCATAACGCTATTTTGCAACACTAAAATTGAAAATGCGGTACTTTTTCTTTCAAATTGCTGACTTCTAGATTGGGAATATTTTTTCCGGATTGGGAAAGAAACCCGTAATTTGGATGGGGAATGGGGCCCATATTCGGACCCGTGGGATAGGGGAAAAAAGAATTAACTTCCTATCAACAAAAGAAAGGTTCAAGTTAAAATAGGTTCCAAAGTAAGGTACAGTGAGCAGAATGTGTAAAAATCCAATATAGGATCTATATAGCGGTCTCACTAAAAAGCGTCCCGAAGAAATTTAGCGTCCCGAAGCGTCCTGAAGCGTCCCGAAGCATTATTGTTAATTTAAACAGTCAGAAGGGTTATATTTATTGTAAATAATGTATATTATTATGTATTGAGGTATTTATGGTAGAAAAAAAATCTTACTTATCATTTTTTCTATTTATATAAAAAAAATAACATACCTTCGACTCCAGTTCACTTGCTCAAAAACCACCGTATACCGACAAAGCGTCCGGCAGGTTTAATGTTTATCGAAACCAAAATTATTTTCAATTACTTCGTAATTTTAGTTAATGAAATAGTAATGTAAGTAACAATAGCGAGAAAAATGTTTTCCATACATAAAATTATATTATCTTTATTACGCCCGAAACCGTACGTCTATCCACGCATGTTTCAAGTTGCTAACTGACTAACATAGCGTCCCAAACGTCTTCATGGTATTTTTTTTATCTAAGCAAAGATAAATCGTGTTTTTTTCTTTTATGTTATGTGTAAGTGACATAAAGAAGGAAATAAACTTTTCATCCACAAAATATCATTATACAGCACAAAAACTGACGTTTCCCATGTTGCGCTAACAAAGCGTCCCGAACAAATTTAGCGTCCCGAAGCAGTTTCACTTTAAACATCGATATAATTAAAAGAAATCACTATCCATTTAAATATTTTTTTTTTCTAGATGATATTATTCAGGAAGACAGTTCTTCTCTATCAAATATTATTTGATATCCAGAAGATTAAAGTAGACATGGACGTGCGCAGTTGATCACACGCTCTCATATTCCTAAAATTAGGAAGCGTCCGGAAGATGTTATTGTAATCCAAAAAAAGTTGATATTGTAATAAATTGTATATAGCCGAATACAATCATTATCAAGTAACATTTGTTTTTATGGATAATATTAATCGGTTCACGTTAGCCATGTCGCGCTAACAAAACGTCCGGAAAAAAAACCCTGATAGTATTTGAAATAAATGGTAACTTATTGAAATCATTGTTTATTCTAAATTGTACCGATCATGACATTATGTATTATCCATAAGAAGGTTATATATTTCTATAACACTTATGTACATGTATGTAAAAGCAAAATTTTAATGTTTGTATTTATAAATATTTCATGGAATGCACGGACTGGCAGTGTCATTTTTTCGGTTTGTATGTACTGTAGGTAATTATACATTTAGGTGCACGAGCACTGTTCTTATAATCTATAATTATTGATTTGTGATTCATTGTCTCGTTCCTTATGTTGATTAGTGTGTTCATTTTATTGCAATCCTAATATCATTTTGTCAAGTTTGAATTTTTTCGCCAGTCTTTTATTAATGTATTTTATTTGATTTCCGAAGCGCTCTTTTGTCAAACCCGGTGCTTTAGAAAATTCGCCTGTGGTCAAAATTTCACAAATATAAACTTTTTTAACCCCAGAGGCCTTTAAATTATCCACAAGAATTTGGATTCTACTGACAATTTCGTTCGGGAATGATGTAGCTGTTATGTCATTACCGCCTACATTCAGAACTACAACATCTGCGTTTTGGCGCAGCAGACGAGAATATAGGGCATGGTCCATATGGTCGGTTCTTAGACCGCCTTTAAAACACCAATGCACGTGCCCTGGTATTAACAGTGGATCTTCGGCACAGTGATAGTGAAGACGTTTGATATAACTGTCACCAAATAGTACGACTTTAGCCATTGTAAGTCAGACTGTAATCAGTACGCAATAATTAGTAGTTTATAAATATCTGAACTGAGCTGAAAATGTCATATTTTAATGTTTGAATGAAGTAAACTGTTAACACAATGTAACACCTACCTGCATAAATAGTGCCTGAAGTAATTATATATCAATCACGATTTGTATACAGCCGTAAGTGTGAAAAATAGCATACCTACTCCTTAGATAGTCTCTTGTTAATTCGTTCAATTATATACATAAGAATATAATTTTTTTTTCCAATTTCAAATTTTATTGCCTGAAACATTATACAATGTTTATAGCATATAATCAACATAAACATATATACATTTACTTACATATATATGCAAGCATTGCATGACAACAACATCTTCAACTATAAAGAATGTCATTCCTAGAATGATGTGATGCATGCATGCGTATGTATGTATAGTTCGACATTTAAATTTGCACGTGAAAGTCGTGCATAACAGTTATCTACAACTATAAAGAATGTCATTCCTAGAATGATGTGAAATGTATTATTGGAATGTCATTCATAGATTTGAAAATGTATTCAAACAAAAGACACAGTAAATAAAAAGGGAGAAACACATTAACAACAACATCATAATAACAAGCCGTGCGTAGGTTTCGAACCTATTAGTTCAAATCATTTAAAGTAACAGTGACGTTGATTTACCACCTGAGCTATCACGATGTTAGAATTAAACTATATGAGTCGCGTCACGACAAAACCAACGTAATGCGTTTGCGACCAGCATGGATCCAGACCAGCCTGGGCATCCACGCAGTCTGATCAGGATCCATGCTGTTCGCTTACAAACCCTATAACAAGTAGAGAATCTGATAGCGCACAGCATGTGTGTGGATGCGCAGGCTGGTCTGGATCCATGCTGGTCGCAAACCCATTATGTTGGTTTTGTCATGGCGCGGCTCTTATCTAGTTGTTGACACTTTCGTTTTCGGATAATATGCAGAATTTTCCCTTTTAATGGACTTTCCCAACAATATACAACAATATACATAGAACACATATAACATGATTTAAAAAGTACATTGCCACTCATATGTTGAGTTATAAAAGACTTTAGTAACAATTCAACGAATAAAGAGACTTACGTAATTACTGCTATATATACTATATGCATGCTTATATCGTTAAAGCTAAGAAGCAGACGCTAATCGTTAAATAAAAAATCATTAAAATACACGACGATAAAAAACTGAATGTGGAAAAAAGGCACTATTGCGCAATTCAAAAAAAATTCTTCGGGACGCTTTGTTAGCGCAACATGGGAAACGTCAGTTTTCGCGCTGTAAAATAATATTTTGTGGATGAAATGTTTATTTCCTTTTTAATGTCACTTACACATATCATAAAAGAACTTAATTACGTTTTATCTTTGCTTAGATAAAAATAAAAACCATGAATAAGTTTCGGGACGCTATGTTAGTCAGTAAGCGACTTGAACTATGCGTGGATAGATGTACGATTTCGGGCGCTATAAAGATAATTTTATGTATGGAAAACATTTTTCTCGCTATTGTTACTTACATTACTATTTCATTAACTAAAATTACGAAGTATTTCAAAATAATTTTGGTTTAGATAAACATTAAACCTTCCGGACGCTTTGTCGGTATACGGTGGTTTTTGAGCAAGTGAACTGGAGTCGAAGGTATGTTAGGTTTTTTTTATATAAATAGAAAAAATGATAAGTAAGATTATTTTTTTCTACCACAAATACCTCAATACATAATAATATACATTATTTACAATAAATATAACCCTTCTGACTGTTTTAATTAACAATTATGCTTCGGGACGCTTCATGACATTTCGGGACGCTAAATTCTTCGGGACGCTTTGTTAGCGCAACATGGGAAACGTCAGTTTTCGCACTGTAAAATAATATTTTGTGGATGAAATGTTTATTTCCTTTTTAATGTCACTTTCACATATCATAAAAGAACTTAATTACGATTTATCTTTGCTTTGATAAAAATAAATACCATGAATACGTTTCGGGACGCTATGTTAGTCAGTAAGCGACTTGAACTATGCGTGGATAGATGTACGATTTCGGGCGCTATAAAGATAATTTTATGTATGGAAAACATTTTTTCTCGCTATTGTTACTTATATTACTATTTCATTAACTAAAATTACGATGTATTTCAAAATAATTTTGATTTAGATAAACATTAAACCTTCCGGACGCTTTGTCGGTATACGGTGGTTTTTGAGCAAGTGAACTGGAGTCGAAGTTATATTAGGTTTTTTTATATAAATAGAAAAAATGATAAGTAAGATTATTTTTTTCTACCATAAATACCTCAATACATAATAATATACATTATTTACAATAAATATAACCCTTCTGACTGTTTAAATTAACAATAATGCTTCGGGACGCTTCATGACATTTCGGGACGCTAAATTCTTCGGGACGCTTTGTTAGCGCAACATGGGAAACGTCAGTTTTCGCGCTGTAAAATAATATTTTGTGGATGAAATGTTTATTTCCTTTTTAATGTCACTTACACATATCATAAAAGAACTTAATTACGATTTATCTTTGCTTGGATAAAAATAAAAACCATGAATACGTTTCGGGACGCTATTTTAGTCAGTTAGCAACTTGAACTATGCGTGGATAGATGTACGATTTCGGGTGCTATAAAGATAATTTTATGTATGGAAATCATTTTTCCCGCTATTGTTACTTACATTACTATTTCATTAACTAAAATTACAAAGTATTTCAAAATAATTTTGTTTAGATAAACATTAAACCTTCCGGACGCTTTGTCGGTATACGGTGGTTTTTGAGCAAGTGAACTGGAGTCGAAGGTATATTAGTTTTTTTTATATAAATAGAAAAGTATGATAAGTTAGATTATTTTTTTCTACCATAAATACCTCAATACATAATAATATACATTATTTACAATAAATATAACCATTCTGACTGTTTAAATTAACAATAATGCTTCGGGACGCTTCATGACATTTCGGGACGCTAAATTCTTCGGGACGCTTTGTTAGCGCAACATGGGAAACGTCAGTTTTCGCGCTGAAAAATAATATTTTGTGGATGAAATGTTTATTTCCGTTTTAATGTCACTTACACATATCATAAAAGAACTTAATTACGATTTATCTTTGCTTAGATAAAAATAAAAACCATGAATACGTTTCGGGACGCTATGTTAGTCAGTAAGCGACTTGAACTATGCGTGGATAGATGTACGATTTCGGGCACTATAAAGATAATTTTATGTATGGAAAACATTTTTTCTCGCTATTGTTACTTATATTACTATTTCATTAACTAAAATTACGAAGTATTTCAAAATAATTTCGGTTTAGATAAACATTAAACCTTCCGGACGCGTTGTCGGTATACGGTGGTTTTTGAGCAAGTGAACTGGAGTCGAAGGTATGTTAGGTTTTTTTATATAAATAGAAAAAATGATAAGTAAGAATATTTTTTTCTACCATAAATACCTCAGTACATAATAATATAGCTCATTTACAATAAATATAACCCTTCTGTCTGTTTAAATTAACAATAATGCTTCGGGACGCTTCAGGACGCTTCGGGACGCTAAAATCCTTCGGGACGCTTTTTAGTGAGACCCTCTATATAGTCAATCCGAAGTCCGAAGCAGTAAATTTGGTTATAAAATTCAATCTTCTGTGAATCTTTGCACACATTTATTTTCACATCTAGTTAAAAAATCTAGATTTTAAGAGTAATTAGATCTACACATCTTAATCTTACTAGTCTTAGTCTTGATAAATTTTGGGCTTTGTTGACAGCAATTTGACAGCAGGTGTTTTTGCCTTTTTGGGGGTTTTTTTTGTGTGTGTTTTTTTTAAATGTACATGCATTAGAGACCCCTTTATACTTTTCTTTGGTTCTTGAAATCCTAATTGAATAAAGAAAAATTATGGTTTGTAGTAACTTTAAGTCTTAAATTTTCGACAGTGGCAAGCTGAACGACTAAAATCATCAGTTTTCGCGAACCGAATCAGCGTTACTATTAATATACGCGCACACTTCAAGATTTATTGACATATTCATTTTCTAATGAAAAAGTATTACTCTGAGACTATATTCGATTTTAGAAATAAAGCTTTTACCCAATTTTTATCTTGAAATTTGACTTAGAAATGTAGTCATCCAGCGATTCGTCCATTTTTGGAAAATTTGGGAAAGGCTAATACTCTTCCTCTGAGAGAATCGTTGTGGGATGGTCCTAGCCTTAATTTAACGTTGTCATTTAAATGGTAGATCAAAAGATATAATGATTTTTTTGTTGTGTTAAATATTGCAAACCTTAGAACAGCTTATTGTGTTGTTGTTATTCTCCTTCAGATATTCGCTACTCAAATAATCTCCCAGGTTATATCTAATCTAGTCCCGGTTATGGTATATTCTCAGAAAGGCGGGCATCTGGTTGATATTTAAAAATCCTATTTTTTATTTTTTGTACTTTGTTCTTTTGTTATTCTATCTTTTAACAAATGCACCTATACAGTAGATTTGTTATGTTTTTCTAGTCTATAATACTGTTTTTCCCTGACAGCACCCAAGTCATTACCTTCATTGATTCTTTGGGAGTAGGCCCTATCAAGTAGAAGTAGAAGAAGTACCTGTACAAGAATTTTTAATATGCATGTAGACACGGCTTTAATTGCATTATTTTGAACCGTATTTTTTACTGGCATTTTCAAGTCCATGCAATTATTCATTGTTTATTGTATAATTACGTACTTGATTCCTAAATAGGATTACAAAACTGGCAAAAGAGAACTGTCAGAAAACGTGATGATGCTGACACGATGCTTGACCACACTATACTGATTCATATCTAGGATTCATACACTAAAACTTCTATGAACATAAATCACACAAGGCTGAATAGAGATCATGTTTTGACTACTACATAATTATTCTGAATCTGAACCACAGCCGGGGAAATGCAGGAATGTTGCTCTTTATGCGTTTTAGAAAAAAAAAACAACATGACCAAAATTAAAAATAAATAATATAGATATACATGTATAATCCTACTCTGCATATTGGCAATTCGAGTATTAATAATTGGTATTCACATTGATAATTGTCTATCTTGGAAAACAAAAAATGAAAAACTTGTACTAATTAAGCTTGCGCTACAGTAGCGGTTGCTTCGAAAATATCCCTGTTGAAAAAAAATCTTACATCTTAAAGGAAAGAGTTAGTTCTATAATGCTTATACATGCAAAGCACAATTTGTATATTGTATAACTTGGTAACACGGTAGTAAATCAGACCTAAATATGATTACAAAACTGTCAAGAGAGAACTGTTAGAATTATTTTAAGGAAACACGTAAAAGCCATGCATCTCTTGACATACAGTATACAATATACGTTTTTAAAAACCGCCCAAAATGAATTATTTGAAAACAGTTTTATTGTTGTAGTATGGAGATTTTGGACCATATTTCTTTGGAAGCAAGAAAGTCTACAATGCTTGAACTTTTAATTACACTTTAAACAATACAAAATGATTTATAAACTATATACATTGTACTTGCTATTAAAATATAATATTATATCTGTTTCTTTTAATGGATAAGACTTTATGATTTTTTATTATTACTCTTGATATTTCTATTTTTTATTTTTATGATTATTCGTAGATTGTTTCTGCATTATATGTATTATCTTTGACACTGATGTATTGTTGTTTTAATAAGCTATCTTCTTTAAATAAAGAGTTTATTTTTACAACTTTTATTACAATTTTATTGCTACAGCGATGACATTAAAGATCAAAGTACTGAAAGTACAGGAATGCTTAGCGTAACATGCGGTGGCTCATCTACAGGAAAATGAATGTGGACTCTTTCTAGTAATTAGCTAATGATGTCAGTTTATTATACAAGACATCTGCATATTTTTATTACAGATTTTTTTAATCATGCAGTTGTCCATGAAGCTCCATGATAATTTCTAATCAGATCCAAGTGACAAAGCAATTTTGTACATTTCAACGAAAAAAAAGATAAAGAAGTAATTTTCGAGCATCTAACTAGATTTGTCTTGAAGTGATATTTACAGGCCGCTCTTTCCACTTTTCAGAAAAACAAAGTTTTCAAAGGAGCTACATGCTCTCAGCGTTATTTTAAAAGCTGACAAACATAATAAAATAATGACTACGATGACACCATATTTAATGTATATTTGGACCAATATCTGATTACATCTGTCAATTTTAGCACGCCTCTGCGTTCAAGGAGCTTTCTAGCTGTTCAAATCTGTAATGTTTCATTTTCAATATCCACAAGAGAAATTACAACACAAATATCAATTTGTTGGAAAAGCATTCGAAACTTCGAGGATGGCCATTTATAATTAATTTAGTTTGTAAATGTGTTCACGTGCTGTTGATTGTATACATGCTTAAGGTCATGACCTTGCGACAGCTGTAATGTCGTAGGGGTTATTACGTTCTATATGCATTGTACGAGGGTTGCACATAAAAAGTTCATTTTGAAAAATATAAAGCACACTTTGCATTTTGTGTTTGTTTTGATATCACGTGCGTATTTATTATCGAAATAACAAACCACACGGCAAATTTTACGGAAAATTCATTGTGCATCATTACTATTCAACCGGTGCACATCAAAATTTTGACGATTATCATCGACAAAACCTGTTCTTGTCTTCAATATAGCATGATTCTCCGCGAATAGTTGACGGGTGTTTCTAATGTCATTCATTTAAAATTTTGACGTCATACTGCAGTACATTAAGGTGTTCTTAACACGCATGATTTACAAAAAAAATCAGGTAATGACGATGTGAATACAATATATATATATATACATGTATATATATTTACGAGGCGATTTTGAAAAAAAATTGAAGGAGTTTTGCAGGTGATTTCCGAGCTGGAAGATTCCAAATTCATAGCGGCATTGTGCGGCATTGTGGCCTGGGCGTCCATGCTATTATCAAGGACAAAATGAGTTATATAATAACAACACTTTCATGGAATCACGCTGACGTCAAATGACCTCATCGTTTGCGCCGTCTAAACTGTATAGTTTCAAATGCTTGTAATTGTATATAAAAAGAAATACCTTACAACTGTTTTAATTCAAAAGACATGGTTTTGTCAAATGTTTCAACAAGTCAAGTCATTTCATTTATATTTTCACCAAATCTAACTACAACATTTACAGCTGCCCGAATTACAGCATCCTGACATAGGGTACGGGCACGGCAACGGGCAGTCATGAGCCGTCTGGCAGGGAGTGTGACAGCGGCAAATCCCTGCATCACAGAAGCCAATTTGTCCATGAGGGCAAGGGAGGTAACAAGGATCACTTGGTTTGCATCCGAGTAGGCAAACGCATACCCCAGAGTCGCAACTCAACACCAACCACTCCGGGCACGATATATGACACTCGGATACATTATTGCACGTGGGTGCCATGGAAACTAATCTTCGATGATGACCAACGTGACACTCACATCTACTGTCGGTTAGACCATCGCCGTGGTTACAAAAGCCCGTCATCCCAAAAGGACAGGGTAGCGGGCAATCACTGTCTGAAGAACACCGAGTGTTAAAGTGAGTGGCATGGCATGTACAGTTACCATCGTGGCAATGACCTAATGTTGGAAAAGGACATGGTAGCGGACAGTCTTTGTTCGATGTGCAAGGTGGACAACGACAAACTCCGGAATCGCAATGTGCAGTTGCAGCTGGTGAGAGGCAACCTACTCGGGAACACTCGGCGTCAGATTGACAGAGGTCATCCCCTTCTAAAGACCCTGTGATAAAAATAAACAGTCCTTTAATGATATTTATTCATTCTGAATAGGGTTTATATACGTAAAATATCAATGCTCAAACTTTAAAAATAATGTGTCGAAATTCAGCCAAAAATTCGATAGAGAACGACGTTATCAGGTTTTAAATAGACATCATTTCCAAATGTGTGAAAATTTAACCCAGTAAATATGAATTTTAAGAAATATAACTTACCAATATTGCCTATAATTAATATTGAAAGTATGATCAACATTGTGAACGTTTAATTATTCTACTATAACTAGTTGTTCTACTTAATTTGACATTTGTATGTGTGATGACATATGTGAAATAGATAAGACTCATTTGTTAAAAATTGTTTTAAAACGATACATTAAAGGCCCATTATGCCTCAGAAATGCTATTATTTTTATTTCTCAAAAACCTTTTATTTTTGGTAAATTGTTACAGTTTCAAAATAATACTAATTTTAAATATACACAAAATATCTTTTTGCTCTTTTTGCTTTGTTGGCAATGATATAGTAAATTACTATTTTGTATGTAAGTCAAAATACCACTTTGTTTACATTAAATTTTTGCTACCTTTACGACACATTTCTGCACATTGATCAACGCTACTTTCTTCATTTGTTAAACATCTCTAACATGCTCTAAATACATTATTTAAACATTATTAAACACATGTTTGACATTTCTAAAGAATAAATATATATGGATTTCTGAGGCATAATGTGACTTAAATATTATATCGAGATAACATCGACAGTTCACAATACGATAATAAATCTGTTAACACTTAATATAATTTCTGTTTGCACCTGGCAAGACTCAGCAGTTTATTTATGTCAAGATAAGGTAGAACAAATACCAAATTAGATGAAAATGTCCGGGCCAAGAGGGCACTGGACTGGAATTAAAAATAGTGACGTATATATTTTTATTCATTAATTAAAGAATAAAGGTAAATCACTATAAGAAGAAGAAAATTTAGTCAGTTATATTTATGTGTAATATTTCTTATCAGCATCGTCTGTTCCGCTTCTGTAGCACTACAAATGTACTATATTGCATTTTTTACAAACACCGCTCTCATGGCGCCAAAACCAAAATGAGCCGTCAGTATGATTGCAGATGGAATTATGCTCCCCGCTCTTCCCAGATAGTGCATGATATCATTCATAGGCAAGAGAAACTTCTACTTTTTATTAACTCTTCAATCTGATTAGAAAGAGTTTTATATAACGGTACTCCAGCTTGGCCGTGATTTAATTCAGCTTGTAAATGAAGTACTACACTGCGAAATATATGAAAGTAATAATTTCTTATACATTTACCTCTGGTGTTTATCTAATTTTATAGGCTTTTTTTAATCATTTTCACTTCAACATATTTGTATTTTCTGTAGCTAGGAGACGAAAAACATCGGTGCCTTTAGTTCTTTGATTTATAAATTCACACTTAAAGCGGGAAAATATTTTCTGATAGTGCCATGTAAATGTTGCAACATACAAGAGTGCCTACACAATTAAAGCAACGAAATTTTCCTTACAGACCATAAGATCCATATACCTGTAGTTTATGAAGCTCTATAACTGATATGTAGGACATTTTTATTATGGTATAAATAACAAGAGAAACATGTATATTGTATATGAATATTAGTTATTTATTAGAATAATCGATAAAAGTGCAATATAACATGGAAATTTTTACACAGCAACAATAACACACGAATATTATGCAATTATTAAAAATCTACATAATCACGCAACAAGAAGACTTTGCAACTAACTAAGACATTAAACAAAGTGCAAAATATAACATTAAACAAGATCTGTGGACGATTTGTCCGATTTACAAGAACAGTTAACTCAGATATATCTTGTTGGAATCAACAGTGATTAGCCTTTTGCAAGCAGTATGGAGTCAGACAAATCTGGCCAAGCTCCATATTGTTGGTAGTTTAATTACTTGATTTCGATACTGAAATTTCCTTTACATTTTGAATGGATTGTTCCGAATTCAAAGCATGGTAAAACCGTTTCAACAGTTTATAATTATCTAGTTAACAATTTGCCAATGTATGAATATAGGAAAAGTATGTCTTGGTCCCATGACTAACAATTCATTTTACACATACTGTAGCTAGAAACGATGTAGCAGACTGAGTACAACAAAAGCACATTACTAACAAATTATTATACTGGAATGACAAAATAAAAAACATCAGAAAATCTCCTGAAGTAAACAAGAGATCGACGTGGACCTATATTGCTCATCTGAGTAAATGGTAAAGCAGATAACTGACTTTCGAAGGGTGCTACCAATTATAACTGTCTTCTCATTCTGACTTTATTCTCTTGTACATTTTGTATTTATCACATCAGCAATTTATATAACCTAATTTTATATATTTTAACCAAAATCTCTGAATTATTCATAATCTTCATATATCTATTTTTAAAAAACACATTAGCATATTGTAACTAAAAAGAAAAAGCTTTGGTGAATCATATCATTTCATAAATTTAATAAATTTATATTACAGCAAGTATTAGTTTCTAAAAAGCTCATTAGAAACTGTTAAATGTTTGTATTTGCAAATGGTAATTCATATAATACTTTCTTTAATTCAAAAAGTAAATCATAACTTATTAAAAGCACAAAGCATTTACAAATGGCCAAAATTTATATATTTGCAATAAATTTAATTTTGTAAAAATATAATATTAAAATTGGTGAAATGAAGAAACAGCATAAAACAAAAAGCATGTCAAACCTGTGCCATTGATCACTTAGATGTATAAAATAATAAATAAATAAATCTGAAAACGAAACATACACAAATGTATTACAAATTACCAAACTGTTGCAAAATATTTAACTAATTTCACAAATACAAAATTTTATTTTAAAAATACAAATAAGAAAAAAATATTTTCATTCTTTCCATTTTTTATTATTATTTGAACAACTCACTAAACTGAAGTTTAAATTTACGAGTTAAAAAAAAATAACAAAAATATCTGCAACCTTCATGACAATCTACCAAATTTTGTAAGAGTGTAAAATTAACTATTTCACTGATTTTTTTTATTCATTACGTTGATTTGTTATCACACTGATATTTTTAAAGGCCCATTATGCCTCAAAAACGTTTTGTTTCTTATTCCTGAAACCTTTTTAATTTTTGTGTACTTCTAATTTCTTCAGGTAACAAGCAATTCTTACATGCTCTAAAACCATTCTTTAAATGTTATAAAAATTCATATTTGCCTTTTCAAAAGAAGTAAAAAATGTCTTCGTTTCTGTGGCATAATGCGTCTTAAGAAAACCTATTAATTATTTTAATTTTATTTCATATGGTAATAAGTAATTACAAAATATCAATTGTTTTCTAAAATTAAACAAGCTAATTAATATAAAACTTATTGCATACTTTACATTTCTTAAACTAAACAGAAAACAAAAATGTAAGAAAAGAAACTACATTGATAATAGAAGACAAACACTGCTGTATAAAGTGAAAAACAGTTGTGACACATACTCAGTTATAGGCCTTTAATAAACTCTAAAACATTATAAAAACAACACTATACATATAGGTAGTACTATTGGAAAAAATATTTAAAATAAGATAGAAAAAATGAGTTAAATACATCTTAATTAAAACATATATACAAACGCTTAAAGGCATAGTGCAAATCTTATTATGTTACATTACATCTGAGAAGACTTTAAGTCATTCCTCATTCCAGATTATATATATTGTTTTAGATAGATTATAAGATTGTGTAATATTAAGACAGTAAACAAATCCCTAATTGAATGTGAAATATCAAATATTATATGCAGAATAAACATACAAAAAAGATACTCTTATACACTGGATTTCCCAGAGTCATCTTTTACAAAAACTTCTTTTATGTGAAATATAATATATCTTGCCATAATATTTTTAGATAAATATTTTAGGTAATTATTTAATATATGTTATAAATGTGAGAACAATTCTATAATAACAAGATAATTAATTATCTATCATTAAAACTGATATTATTATGCACAAACGATAACAAATAAAAGATTATTTCACATATATAATCATAATTTATATTATAAAAATTCTGTCTGTACAATATTTACAATTTGAGTTTTGACTAGAATTATTAATTACCCTCATGTCATAAAGTACATGTGTATTTTCGCGTCCTCATTCATCCATAAAACTCTGTGACAGACAACAAGCAACAATTTCTACGGCAAATTGTCAGCAAGAAGCTCATAACCTTCCTTCATTCAAAGCTCAGATCATAAAGAGGAAAATATTGCTCAAATTCTTTCTTAAATAAACATCAATAAATTTCTTATCTATGTTTCAAACTTTGTAACCAATCACATTTTCAGTTATCATACAAATACAAGGTAAGCCTCATCTTCCAAAAAGTATAATATTGTTAAAGCCTATTGTCTTTTCTGAGCATATGTTAAACTCTCTACAATCTTTGAAAACCTGACAGTTTTGTAACAACATTCATGATTCGCTGAATCTTCAATTATCCCAGTTTTGATTGGACAGGATTGATCTGTAGCCACACCTTCTGACTGACCAAACAGTTTAGTAACAGCACTCATGATTCGCTGAATCTTCCAACATCAAAATCTTTGATTGGTCAGGATATATTTAGTAATCCTGGCTGGCCAATGGAAATCCTTGCTTTTTAAAACTGAAGTCATCCACATGGACATATCTAGGAGGATTGTTCCTGGACCTTACTACGTAATTTAACAAAGTCATCAGCCGCTTTATCCCACTCACGCTTTGCTAGTACTGCCAGGGCACCTGTCTCTGAATTTGAAAATACATGTACATCTGGTTAAAAATCATCTTACAATATACTCTTATTAAATATGTTTGTGATATTTATACAATTTACTTTTTTCAAT
The DNA here is from genome assembly GCF_026571515.1 of Ruditapes philippinarum. Classification (NCBI taxonomy): domain Eukaryota; kingdom Metazoa; phylum Mollusca; class Bivalvia; order Venerida; family Veneridae; genus Ruditapes; species Ruditapes philippinarum. Next base: position 156,944 of record NW_026854342.1, read on the forward strand.
GTCACCAAATTTTAAGTTATCTTATGAAGTTTTGATATAACTAACCAGGTGGTTTATAAAGTCACTATGACTTTCAAAGTGCTTAGATTATATTTATTTATTTTAGTTTGATTGTATTGGAAGTTATGAGCTTTTATAAGGTAATGGAAACACTCTCGAATCCATTCCTTGAACCAACCAGTACTAAGCAGTGAGTGTTAAGTTCCTTGCTCACGGAAACAACAGCTTGCCCCAAACAGGGTTTGAACCCAAGCGACCAGCAATCCTTAGATAACTAGTCTGACTTGTTATCACTCGGCCACGCAGCCACTTTTTAAAGTGGTTGAGAGGCAACAATTAATGGACAGTTTTCCTAAAGATTGATCATGTGCGTCTTGCTTTCACATCAACGATAGAGAACTATACTATTATATATCAAGTAAAAGTCTGATTAACAAGTAAATCAAGGGAAGGAAAGAACACACATCAAACATCAGGATGGTTTGTAACTGGTTTATTCTAGGATCTACCAGTTTCGGTCTTTCAAGACCTTCATCAGGATAAGTCTGGTTTAAAATTCTCACTTATACATGTACCATAATAATGCATTCAAAAATCTGTAAGAATATTGCTTACTTTTTCTGCCAGGCTGCATGAGTGGTAAAGTGACTACATTGAGTGCCTCATACCCTGTCACATCATCCCCATATACTCCTGGGATCTCTGCAAGTGGCATGAACACCTCACCAGCAAAGTCATTCTGGAACACATAGTCATGATCCATGACCGTGAACACCAGCGCAGCTCCTTTCCTCTGACACTGTTGCAAGGACACATTACTACAAGAAAATAACAATCAGTCTAACTCAAATTTACTGTAATACATACAGGGCATGCAACAATTGTTTTTTCATTTTATCTTTTTATGCCAATTTTAATACATTTTTGTTCATACTTTGGTAGTTGGTCCATCTCAGAGCATCAAATCATGGCAAACATTTGTGCCAAGTTATTTTCTAACCACATATTTACACTCATTCAAGTCAACTCCAACTAAATGGCTTGGCCATAATTACTTTTAAACAACCAACAGCCCAATTCTTCAGTCAGTTTCTATATTAATTAAATAAATAAAATTAAAAAATTCTCTTGAAAAAATTGAAACTATGAACAAAAGCTTACAAAAAGCTATCAAGTTCTGAAATAATTATTAAATTCTTGGCATTCTTTAAATTTTGACTTTTAATGAATTAAATAAATCCTGATTAAAGTGATAAAATATCAAAAAGAATAAGTAGTGTCTATCACAAACACTTACAATTCAAAAGATTCATCAAAGACTGGGTTGAGCGTTTTCTTTACAATTTTTGTCGTCTGTGTAGGAACATTGGCAAACATATGTTCAGGACAAAATGACACGACTACGTAGGGGTCACTCAGTCCATTTGCATCTAATGGTATCACATCCTTGGCGCTGAGTACTGAAAGTTAATATCAATACTTTTATTAGGTAAACACATATAAATACAGATAGTGAGATACACATGCCAAATATTAAATTTGTTCTGAATCTCTTTTTATCTTGATCTTAAGTCATACTTTCACATGTCTTTTCATTCACTAACACATGCAAGCTAAGCTTTATACATATGCATATAAATGTATATAAAATAATTTATGTGCAGAAGTGTAGAAATAGTTTATGAGATAAATCAAGGAAATGAGAAAAATGTTTGTATATGTAATTATTGTACCTTCAACCAGCATGGTATGAGAATCTCTCTTGTACCAGACACGAACACTGAGAGTCCCGTACTCTGTACTCGTCCACTGACGCTGTAATATTATTATCAAATTGTTTGTTATAACTTACTGATTTGTACATATATTGTTCATGTTTTGCTTTCATTATTTTTTGATATTTAGATCCTTAATGAAATATCTTATGCATTGACAGTCAAATATTAAATGTATAACAAGTTTCTTTGAGCCAATATAAAAATATGAATATTCCAAAGTAAAAACCAACACAAGCAATACTGAAATCATGGAAATAGTTTTGATTTTTTTTAAAGTAGCCCCTGGGTTAGAATTAAAGGGTCAGTGACAATGTTGAGGTTTCAGGATGACCTAACAGCTGGCTAAAAAAGATTCTATGTACACTTGTGAATAATTTTCAAGTTCTGTAAGCTTACTGGACATCTTCCACTTATGCTTCCAACTTAATTCTAAGAAGAAAAGTTTGATTCATAATTCTACAGAAGTACATTATAAAAGAACCAGAGGCTAGAATATATTAAACAAGTTTTATCATAAAGATGTAAATATTATAAGAAGAGTTAACTCCCCTACCTGTTCGTCCAGTTTTTCTTGATAGAATGTCTCTATAAGGCTGTATGTGTCCATTTTATGTAGAGACAACTCTTGTCTTACTTTCTGAATTCATAAAACAGCATCAAATAGAATACATTCATCTTAATACTTCTTTATATAATTTGCAAGAAGACAGTAGTTTAATAAATTTCACTCTTTTAAAGTCTACAATGGGCACATTTTTCATAAGTATTTCATGAATTGATAAAAACAATAGAAAATTAAATTTCTGTATTATGTATCATTTGGATATTCTAATAACATTTTGCTTGAAATTTTTTTGATAAAGTCATAGTGATTTAGTTAGTGATTAAGCATAAACATTTATATGGTGAATATTAATGATATTTTGTTCCAGAACATCTTATCATCTGCTATACATGTATAATTATATGTAATATCAGATCATGTATCTCACACTTGCCAACAACATCAATGATATATAATTCTTTCGCGGACTGTTGTTATATCTAATTATTAATACTATCAACATAATCATTTATTGTATTACAAACCTTCCTTTATAGACCAATTCACTTTAAAACTAACAAATGTTAAAGTCCAGTGATAACTTTACAGCTTTACTTATTAGGTGGAGGAAAATTCCTTATAATCATGAAACGAGTAGAACCACTAATTTGTGTTTTTTTTTTGTAAGTTAGCTGTTTAACTTTCCGACATGTAATAATTTAAAATCCTGGTGGATTCTAAACACATAGTAGGAAAGGGCAAATTAAATACTGGTATTATAGTGGAAATTGATATTAACTCATAATTTGCAGAAACTTAAAGTAAGTAGACTTAGCCACCAGCATATAAACAACAGCTCGGGTTATATTTCCAAACAACTGTTTATATAATAATGAGGGCCATATAACCTGTCCAAGATCTTAATAACTGAAAATATTAATGTGCATCTGTCACAACCAATACAAAATAATAGAACAATGTAAATATCTATTTCCTGAACAAAACTACCGGTATATACATCGACCTAATCCATGACAATAATAGCACATTCATACCAATATATTAAAACAACAAAGCAAAACAAATACAGTCATGTATTAGTATGAGCATTAACTTTGGGCAGTGATTTTCATAAGACATTCAATGGTTATTTCCCTTATATCATTGAATATTTACCTTATATAAGGGACAGACAATATTCTGCATTGGTAGACCTTTATCATTGGCATTGAAGAATTGTACAAGAAGTCCTATAGCATCATACATCCTCTGGTAAAATAATGGTTTCTGAAAAAATAAACAACAAAATATAATCATGGTCTCATGGTCAAAGTTGAGCGTATGGTAATATTTTTTTCTTTTATTATAGACTTCATTATTGATGCAGAGGGCCTGAGGACATCCCCATACAAATTCATTCCCAATATAAATGTGTAAAATGACAAGAAGCAAAAAATATTAAATTTAGTAATATAGGAAAAAGTATTACAATATACACTAACAATAATAATAACAACAAGAGCCGGTTGAACCGGGTGATGCTCCCCGAATAAGTTTTGGACACAGGAAGGTATACCTCTTGTAGTGTCAGAGTTATTGTCACAAACAAAGTTCAAAGTGTAAAAATAACCCAAATGTTGTGCACGACACATTGTCTCAATATGGTGATCATTTTTGTGAAATATTTTTAAAATCCGACTTCAAATAACAAAGTTATGGGCCGGACACGATTTTGCTGCAAGGTCATGCCGTGACCTTGACCTTCAAGGTAGCGACCCAAGTGTTGCACGCGACACGTCGTCTTAATATGGTGATAATTTCTGTGAAATATTTTTACAATCCGACTTCAAATAATGAAGTTATGGACCGGACACGATTTTGCTGCAAGGTCATGCTGTGACCTTGACCTTCAAGGTAGCGAGCCAAATGTTGCGCGCGACACGTCGTCTTAATATGGTGATCATTTCCGTGAAATATTTTTACAATCCGACTTCAAATAATGAAGTTATGGACCGGACACGATTTTGCTGCAAGGTCATGCTGTGACCTTGACCTTCAAGGTAGCGAGCCAAATGTTGCGCGCGACACATCATCTCAATATGGTGATCATTTCTGTGAAATAGTTTTAAAATCCGACTTCAAATAACAAAGTAATGGGCCGGACACAAATTCGGGACGTACGTACGTACGGACGGACGGACAACCCAACGACTATATGCTCCCCCGAAATTTTTCAGGGAGCATAACAATAACAATACAGTCCACATCTGAAACAATCTAAATTCTTACAACCCCATTCCTTCAAAAAATAAATAAATCAATCAATACTTTTATGTCATTTACATGAAGGTTTACTCTAAAATACATTCCTGACTAGTTTAATATGATAATTTCTGTTCAACATAAAAACTGCTCTGTCAATTGGCAGGCATTTTGCTACAAATTTGTCAGAGATAAAATTTCAAATGCCTAAGAAAAATATTTATGGACTTCTATTAAATGACATAAACCAGAATGTAATTCTCCTGGAATATCAATGATTAATCTGTAAATGTCATACAATGAAATAAAATAAAATGACATTTTGCAACAAAACACATAGATACATCATGTGATAAATGAAAATATCTCTCTCAAAGAAATATAAATCTGCTTTTCAGATATTCTTCAAAAACAGAACATTTTCTCAAAAGACAAAGTTTATATTGTCTACTTTTTGACTGAAAGACAATATTCTCCACGGAGTTATATTACTTTAATCAATTTCAATGCTTTAAAAATAATCTTCAGTATTTGTATCAACTTATTTGTAAAGTCATTCTGTCTGTAAGTAATAGTCTGTTACATTTCCTTATAAAACAATTAATATTGAAATAATTATCTGCATACAAAGTAAACATTAAATTGTTTCAATGATTAGAAGATTGCAGAATGAATATATAGTTCTAACATCATCTCTTTATTAAACAGTGTCAGGGTGGCTGAGTGGTGTATGCATCAGACAAGTAATACCCAGTCAGGGGCAAGCCATTCTAGGTTTCTAATGTGCTACAATATTTATAGATATTACATGATAACTAAATTGTTTCCAATGTGTTGTCATCAGATAACTAGTTTCTAATGTGCTGTGGTATGTATAGATATAACATGATAACTAGTTTCTCATGTACTACAGTATATATAGATATTACACTATAACTAATATGTTTCTAATGTGTTGTTTATAGATATTACATGATAACTAGTTTCTAATGTGCTATGGTATGTATAGATATTACATGATAACTAGTTTCTAATGTACTACAGTATATATAGATATTACATGATAACTAGTTTCTAATGTACTACAGTATGTATAGATATTACATGATAACTTGTTTCTAATGTACTACAGTATGTAATAGATATTACATGATAACTAGTTTCTAATGTGCTACAGTATGTATAGATATATTACATGATAAACTAAATTCTAATGTACTACAGTATGTATAGATATTACATGATAACTAAATTCTAATGTACTACAGTATGTTTAGATATTACATGATAACTAGTTTCTAATGTACTACAGTATGTATAGATATTACATGATAACTTGTTTCTAATGTGCTACGGTATGTATAGATATTACATGATAACTAAATTCTAATGTACTACAGTATGTATAGATATTACATGATAACTAGTTTCTAATGTACTACAGTATGTATAGATATTACATGATAACTTGTTTCTAATGTACTACAGTATGTATAGATATTACATGATAACTAGTTTCTAATGTACTACAGTATGTATAGATATTACATGATAACATATTTCTAATGTGCTACGGTATGTATAGATATTACATGATAACTTGTTTCTAATGTACTACAGTATGTATAGATATTACATGATAACTTGTTTCTAATGTACTACAGTATGTATAGATATTACATGATAACTAGTTTCTAATGTGCTACAGTATGTATAGATATTACATGATAACTAAATTCTAATGTACTACAGTATGTATAGATATTACATGATAACTAAATTCTAATGTACTACAGTATGTTTAGATATTACATGATAACTAGTTTCTAATGTACTACAGTATGTATAGATATTACATGATAACTAGTTTCTAATGTACTACAGTATGTATAGATATTACATGATAACTAGTTTCTAATGTACTACAGTATGTATAGATATTACATTGATAACTAGTTTCTAATGTGCTACGGTATGTATAGATATTACATGATAACTAAATTCTAATGTACTACAGTATGTATAGATATTACATGATAACTAAATTTCTAATGTGCTACAGTATGTATAGATATTACATGATAACTAAATTCTAATGTACTACAGTATGTATAGATATTACATGATAACTAAATTCTAATGTACTACAGTATGTATAGATATTACATGATAACTAGTTTCTAATGTACTACAGTATGTATAGATATTACATGATAACTTGTTTCTAATGTGCTACGGTATGTATAGATATTACATGATAACTAAATTCTAATGTACTACAGTATGTATAGATATTACATGATAACTAGTTTCTAATGTGCTACAGTATGTATAGATATTACATGATAACTTGTTTCTAATGTACTACAGTATGTATAGATATTACATGATAACTAAATTCTAATGTACTACAGTATGTTTAGATATTACATGATAACTAGTTTCTAATGTACTACAGTATGTATAGATATTACATGATAACTTGTTTCTAATGTGCTACGGTATGTATAGATATTACATGATAACTAAATTCTAATGTACTACAGTATGTATAGATATTACATGATAACTAGTTTCTAATGTGCTACAGTATGTATAGATATTACATGATAACTTGTTTCTAATGTACTACAGTATGTATAGATATTACATGATAACTTGTTTCTAATGTGCTACAGTATGTATAGATATTACATGATAACTAGTTTCTAATGTGCTACAGTATGCATAGATATTACATGATAACTAGTTTCTAATGTGCTACGGTATGTATAGATATTACATGATAACTAAATTCTAATGTACTACAGTATGTATAGATATTACATGATAACTAGTTTCTCATGTGCTGATAACTAGTTTCTAATGTGCTATGGTATGTATAGATATTACATGATAACTAGTTTCTAACATACTACATTATGTATAGATATTACACTATAACTAATATGTTTGTAATGTTTTCTGTTTGTTTGTTTTGGGTTTTACGTCACATCGACACTGTAAAGGTCATATCGCGACGTTCCAGCCTTACTGGTGGAAAAAGACCTCAGGTGCCCTTCCTTGTTTTTAATGTGTTGAGTATAGATATTCCACGATACCTTTTTTTTAATGTATTGTATATAGATTTTACACGATACCTTGTTTTTTAATGCATTGTATAGATATCAGACAAGACAATATGACTTACAGCCTCCTCAGTATCGAGAGCATCTCTAAACTCCTCCAGACATTCAATCCAGATTGATTCAAGTATTCTATCAAAGTTCGTCTTGAGGAGATGTGTATTGAGCACAAGAAGATTACTGTCAAGATATTCCAGTAAATCTCCGATAGCCTACAAATGAAGTGACAAACAAAGTGACAAAGTAGAAACCTTATATCCAAAATATAAATATTACTATACTAACAATACATTGAGCTTAGCAAAAAGATTCATCAACAGATAATTTTCTTTTGATACTGATATATAAGACTCATTGAAAGGTTTCTGTTGATAAGTAAAGGATTGTGCAAGTTCATACCATAAACAAGAGCTTTCAGTATGACAGCTTGCTCGACTATTCTCAGTGCTTGTTAGTAAAACAAGAGCCTGGGTTATGTTGAATGTTCAAAAAGGGCCATAATTTTGTAAAACCAATGTTAAGAGTTATTGGCCTTACATAAACACTTCCTATTACGCTCTCAAATATGTGTGTGAATTTTCAACCCATTTAATTCCGTAGTTTTTGAGATTATAGAAAAACTTCACAAAGTGTGATGCCAATGCCGACACCTGGGTAAGTACAATAATTTTCCCTATTTTTTTAATAGTTGAGCTAAAGATGGGCTGCCGAACAGATTTCTTTCAATACTTGTCAAAGTGACATTTTTCACGATGTTTAAACATACAAAATGTAACACAACATTCATGTATGAAAACTTCAGCAAACTTTAATCTAATGAGCTTCTGAAATTACAGATTGTTGTCTTCTATTTCTATAACAAACTCTACATTCTGCACTTTTCTATAATATTGGGTTTACAGCATTTTCTTAGGGAATACTCTCTTCTCAGAATGCCATACACTTAATTGAATCTTCAGGAACTAGATCAATTGAATTAAAATAGAATAACTACAGTTGATTATTCAATTATTCCCCAGTACAATCAGTTTTGCTATTCCTAATTAGAATTTCTACAGGTCTTTTAAACCAATAGTTTTTTTGGGTTGTTTTTTTGTGTGACATTTTCTAAAATCAAATAAGAAAATTCAAGGAAGACATTTACAATTTGGAGGCTTTGCAAGTTTTTATTAATTGGCAGACATATGCTGTATGGTGAAGCTGGAATTTTTTATTAAAATTTAAAGTGGCCTTCAGCTTTTATTTTTTTTGTTGGAAAAACATTTCTGTGCTGTTCCAAACTACGTATTTCAGTAATATTACCTAGGAAAAGAGCATTATATCACTGTTAAAATAGAGAGAAATAAGAATCCCTAAAGAAAGCCCAACACGGCAAAATTGAAAATGTTGCAGGCTCGGTTTGATTGAGCCTGTTCATGGACAGTACTGTCAAGTGCAAACTACCGTCCACGCCCCCTAGCACCGGCTTAAGCAGAATTCAACATTTAACATGAACTGGTAAAATTTAGAATTTTGAAACATCCGCAGATGTTTACGCCTTCTTAAAAAGGGGGCCATGAGAGCTATTTATAGCATGCAGTGACATTCATTTCTAAAAATAGAAGATTGGGAAACAAATTGTTCACTTTACTAATTTACATATAGAGAGCTGTCCGGTAGATTTAAGGATATCGGGAGGTTTCCTTATTGTTATGTATTTTATTGACAACAAATCACATTTTACACCTTAATTCTTTTGATTTGATAATTTTATAAAACAATTTTTTAAAAATAACATTTAACCTTTAGATAAACTGAAGGCTGCTTTAAATCAAACAGCATTTTAGAACAGTCAAAGATAAGCTGTGCCATAAGGTTGAACAAACTCTATATATGTTTGTTTTTTTTCACCATTTGGTTTTAATCAGCCAATTTAATATATTCACAATAGAGGTATTGAGAGCAAAAAGCAAAAAGGAAGAAACTACCCTGTCACAAAGTCAAAGAAAAACTTACATGATAGTAACTGTAATATACTATTACTAGTACTATACCATACTGGAAATGAACATTAAACAACCAATTGAAGTGATCTTCAATAAATACAAATTTGATTGTTAAAAAATTTAAATTAAATACTTACATCATCTGCTGGAACTGCCTCTGGAGCCCAATTCAAGTGGAATACATCTTTCTTTATATCTGGACGCATCTGTAACACAATGACACAAAATTTTGTTACCATTAAAAAAATACAAGGTACATGTAAAAGAATGTCATCATGTGTTGCCTTGCAATAGATGTCAAGTTTTTTTGCATGATATTATAAGAATTAAGTTAAGATTTACTTGTTAACTTTTAAAATAGATATATAGATTCATAAGGAGGTAAGTAAATGTCCTGTATATGTATGAGAAATACTGCAAATTAGTGGCTTCTATTGTCTGTCAGTTCAAATCCTGTCAGGGACTTAAGAAAATTTTTATGTAAGGAAGCTATCCAGCAAGCTTGTTCTACTCAAGTGCTCATTTGTGACTGGGAAAAAAGTCCATGGAAGGTAACATGGGGCCTTTGTCCACCAGTAAAGCTGGAAGGTAGCTCTATGACCTTAACAGTGCTTTTACTTCCTTAAAGGCCCATTTTGCCTCAGAAATGCTATCATTTTATCTCTCAAAAATATACACATTTGTTACATTAAAGGACTATCTTTTGCACTTCTAACTAAAGCTCTTTTGGCAATTTGTATAATTATAGTGAATAAGTATTTTGTATGGAAGTCAAAATACTACTTTGTTTACGTTTTGTTACCTTTATGACACATAACTGCATGTTCAGCGCTACTTTTTTTTTCAGTTTTAAAAGATCTAACACGCTCTTAATCCATTCTTTAAACATTTTAAAACACATGTTTGACATTTCTAAAGAATTAACTGAATTAAGAAATGATATTTATTCAGAATTACTTTATCAGCAACTCTGTCCACGACATTTTTAATCTTCTGAATCATTTGAGCATCAGCTTTAGCGAGAATCTTCGATAAGTCATATCTGGACTTGTTTTTTACGTTGTGATTTTCTAATGTCGTCTGAATCTCATTAAACTGTAACATCTCCGGCATTGGTGACAGGGACTTACGTACTTGCTCTATGTTGTTAATTGTGACACATAGCTGTAATCATCAGAGATATAAAAATAATTATAGTATTATTAAACACAATTTGCTCAGGTTACTGTACATTTAGGTTCTCATTGACCGCCGTACAGTGACCTACTTTTAGCTCAAAATTCATATCTTTGGCTAATACTCCATGGAAATTGCTTATTGATGAGGGTAAATTATCACCACTTTGTGCTTCAAAATTAACTCTTTAAGGGCATGACTGGTGACATGTCCGAAGTTCGTACTCGACAGCAAAAGCTGCTTGTAGTGCCGGACCCTCATTAAACATAGACTACATACATAACACAATTTGACAAGATGACATTTTATAAATACATAAGGCAAGAACTGAGTAATACCCATGAGTTACCTATTCAGACATACATTTTATTTTTTAAACTTGCCTTGAAAATGATAAATGGTCTTGTACATTTAATATATTTTGCAAGGTAAGAGGATTATATAAGTTAGTTCACATGTAATGATCAGTCATATAAGATTCTTTCTGAACATATGATATTATAAAGCCACAAAATACTGGAAAATGGTGAAAATGAAATCACCATGTGGCAGAAAATTTGTATACTTAAACTTGCACAGTAATTTTATTGGGGCATGGAATCTGGATTGACCTTCTTCAAGTCGTAAACTGCAACAAAATAACGTTTTATATATATATATCTCTGTTCTGTTGAAGTGTTATAACAAATATTAATTTAATATATACTTGTTCAGTGATATCAAACTGTCCATCTTCATCATAATACCCTGCCTTCCTCAGTTTCTCATGTACAAGGTCGGCATACAACACGGCACCACCACATGTGTCCTCAGTCAGTTGTTGAACTAGTGGTAATGCATCTATCAGGTCAGGCCAGTCTAAATTCTTCCAAAATTCTGTCATCTAAAAATAGATATTGAAGATGTATAGCAAAAATCAAAGTGGCTTGTAAGTAGTGTATGCTATGTGTAGTTTACTTTCATGATTCACTCTCAATATAAATTTAAATTTACTTTTAAATATATTTTCAAAATTTTCATTAAAATTAGCATGAATCTGGAGGCATGCTGCTTTAAAACAGACCCATACACTAGTTTAAAAACTTTTTTTTTTCAGCATTAAATATTTCAATATTTCACAATGTTGTTGACAATCCTTTACATAGAGATCAGAATGCATTCATACTACAAAGTAATAAAATAGTAGAAACTATTTGTAAAATTTTGACCTACTTGTGAGAAACAGCAGCAGACGTCAACAGCAGATGTACTATATCTTACCCCACTCTTCACATCCACAGTCTAAAAATAGAAAATTCATCATTTATGTAACTTCCTACTATTGTGACCAAAATTATTGGAATCAAGATATACTAAAATCTATTAAATAAGCATCGATAACAATTTGATAACAAAATAAGTTTTGAAATGTGTAGAAAAAAATCTCTCTATAATCTTGAAGAACTTAAAGGAACTCCACTGAGGTCCCAAAGCCAAAAAACATAAAATCTGAAATTCTTACATGGACCAAGGATGATATGCAAAAGTAAAATAAGAAATTGTATTTTTTTTTTAACATTCTTAGTCTGATTTGAGTGAAAAGCTTTGCAACACTTTTCAACTTTTGTTCTTTTTTTCCAATTATAATAATTATTCTGGAAAAACGAGTGAGCGAATGATCTAAAATTTTTCACGTAAGATATTTATGTAGATCTTCATCAAATGAAACACATCTTGAAAAATATTTTCCAGCCCCATCATATCAAAATACCTCAGTAGAGTCCCTTTAAGGTAAATTGAATATGACAATTGTTCAGATATATATATAATAAAACTATAGTATTATTATTTGTTTATTATTTGTTATAAATGTACCTTGTCAAGCTCAACAGCTTTGTGTATTCTCTTGTAGGCCCTGTGTTTAGCAATACGAAGCCATTTCTCTACAGCAAATCTAAACCACTGATAGAACTGGCAGATGGATAAATCCTTCTTTATACTGCGATTACAGAAGACAAACAAACAGTAAAATATCACATGATTATACATGTATGGCTTATTTTACTATGACTTAACTGCTGACATTTCTTTAATTACAGTAAATGTTGTAACTTTTATGTTAATTTTAAAGCTACAAAAGAGAGCTGAACAAGTACAATAAACTTAAAATTGGTAATTTTTAGAATTATTAAAAACATGATGAACGAGAGCTGTCCAAGGAGTAGGGTGCTCTTTTTTTCTCTCAGTATTGGATAGAAAAGTGGTTATAGCCATGTTTGCATTAAAGTTACTGATGATTAACTAAACCCAAAAAGATAAACCAACACTGACGAGTGAGTCATAGAAATAGCTCTAAAAATGACTAAAATAACTTGTACAACAAACACCAAATTTTAAAAGTTAAATAATTTAGTTGAAGTCCATGGCAAGAGGAGCTGATGGCATACAAAAAAATCCCAAGGAAGTTTAAATCCTGACATGGAAGTCAATGTTGACACTGGGTCAGAGAATAGCTCTCTATTTTCTTCAAAAAGTCAAACTAATAGGGAACTAAGTGTTTACCATTTCTATTGAGACCAATAATCAATGAAGAATATTATTTGTAAAATTTAAAGACAATATATCTTACCTATTAGGCAGATGTTCCTTAAACTTGCAGAATTCTTGTAGAGCAAGATACAACTCAAACAGTTGTGTTCCCATGGAGATTACAACACTGTGTTGATCCGGGGAATCATTGTCAACCTTCTCTAACCTTGACAAGGTCATCTGAAGGTCATCATTGACCTCATCACCAAACTGGAGAAAAGTCAAGGATACTTTCAGACTGATACCTTAAATTTCTGTTTAATAAACAATATTTAATTCATTTCATAACAAAAAGCACTATTAAATATTGACAATAACAAAGTCATAAAACATATTAGGTATAAAAAATATAACAAGAGGGCCAAGTTGACCTTAAATTGCTCACCTGTAGTTCAACTGCTTCAATATTGTCTTAACAAATGTACTTGTGCAAAATTAATTTAGACCAAAGTCCTGCTATTTGTATCATACCATCCAATTAATAAGTTTTTTTTGGCATCATTTAACAACTAGAACTGCCACTATCATGGCGTGAATACCCCCGCATACCACTTTGTCAGAATCAACAGTGGCCATTTAGAACTCAAGGACAACCACCCTGCCAAATCTGAGGTGACTAAGCCAGTGCATTGCTAAGTTTTGTATTCTACATGCTTCAAATGTGAAAATGTCAAAATCAATACAATCTGGACAGGCATTGGGGAAAAGCTTTATTTTGACAAGGTCCCTGTGACCTTGACCTTTGACCCAGTGACCTCAAAATCAATACGGATCATTTACTAATCATGACTAACCTCCATGCCAAATATGAAGACTGTGGGTCATAGGAACCTTAAGTTTTTGGGCAGACAAGCTTTTTGAAGTCAAGGCCCCTGTGACCTTGACCTGGTGACCTCAAAATCAATAGGGGTCATCTACTAATCACGACTAACCTCCATGCCAAATATGAAGACTGTTGGTCAAAGGAATCTTAAGTTATTGGGCGGACAAGCTTTTTGAAGTCAAGGCCCCTGTGACCTTGACCTTTGACCTGGTGACCTCAAAATCGATAGGGGTCATCTACTTATCATGACTAACCTCCATGCCAAATATGAAGACTGTGGGTCAAAGGAATCTTAAGTTATTGGGCGGACAAGCTTTTTGAAGTCAAGGCCCCTGTGACCTTGACCTTTGACCTGGTGACCTCAAAATCGATAGGGGTCATCTACTTATCATGACTAACCTCCATGCCAAATATGAAGACTGTGTGTCAAAGGAATCTTAAGTTATTGGGTGGACAAGCTTTTTGAAGTCAAGGCCCCTGTGACCTTGACCTTTGACCTGGTGACCTCAAAATTGTTAGGGGTCATCTACTAATCACGACTAACCTCCATGCCAAATATGAAGACTGTTGGTCAAAGGAATCTTAAGTTATTGGGCGGACAAGCTTTTTGAAGTCAAGGCCCCTGTGACCTTGACCTTTGACCTGGTGACCTCAAAATCGATAGGGGTCATCTACTAATCACGACTTACCTCCATGCCAAATATGAAGACTGTGGGTCAAAGAAATCTTAAGTTATTGGGCGGACAAGAAAAAACCGATGGACGCCGGACGGCCAGACGGACAATCTGATTCCAGTATACCCCCCTTACAACTTTGTTGTGCGGGGGTATAATAACAGGAAGTATCAAAAATATATTTAACCCAAAAAGCCTCAACCTTGATCCTAGTGAAATGAAGTAAGTTATTCTTCTATCACCTTGACCTTGATACCATGAACTCAACCCCCTTCCCACCTTATGGTACATGTTACTCCAGATTTACTATTTACCTATTTAAATTGACCTATTTACTAATCATAAGACACTGTTCGCTACAGAAAATGTAGTAAAATACAGTCTAACTTGCCCATGCGACCACGTGTATTAAGCGACTTTTGTCTTAAACAACCATTTTAAATCCCTCCCGATCATTTTCTCTCTATATCTTTAATGTATTAAGCGACTTGTGTTTTTAGAGAACGCCGCATCGTTAAATGTCAGAAGTGTCAACAATCAAAACACAACAAATAAATGTGTGAAAAACTCTATTTCCCAAACCGTTTTAGCGTAGGTGCAAAAGAAGTTAAGTATACTCGTGACAGGTATTATCCAATAAAATCAGATAAACAATGCAACGCCCCGCCCCTATACTTAGATTGTGTATACGCTTCGCTTGTTGACATCTAGACTGCATTGAATTGACCTTGAACTTGATCAGCAATTAAATTAATCGTAACAATTAGATGTAGTTTGTTTATTTCAAATGAAAAAATGCACAACAGAAAACATTTTCACTAATAGGGTTTTCGTGTTGGAGACAAGGAAAAACAACGGAGAAGTTAAAAAAATTCTGGAAAAATGTCAAACATGTACGTAATGGATCAAAACTGTTTTGTCAATAAATATCAGAAAGTTATTTTTTACATAAGCATCCGTTTAGATTATCGGAGCTTACTAATTATTCAACATTTATATAAATGAAGTTGAAAAACATTCCCACCGTAAAAGAAAGATGTCATTTATAAATTTTGACTTTTATATCATGCTTTGTCTTAAGAGACTGTTTCATTAAGCGAGTACTGTTTTGGGTGTTTCCCTTGCGCGGTCGCTTAATACAAGTTTGACTGTATCTATATTAAGCTCTTGTGACTTTGACCCTAAGTAAATGGTAAAGATTAATACAAGGTGTTTTATACATCATTATGACAATAACTGTAATTCCTGAAACCATCTATATATATTTATAACAGCGCCTAAGGACAAAATAACAACAACAAAAACAACAGCAACAACAGTATAAATGAAGAGACATTTGTAAAGATACATTATACACTGCTAATAAAATACATCACATCTTTTTATATAATAAGTCTTTTTTCTACATCTTTCTGATATAGCCAATATTTCTTTCAATAGAATTTTAGTCAACTAATTCAAAAAATACAAACAATTTAAAGAAATACAAAACAGTTTAATAGTGACAAATTGAAAGTTAGAAAAGCAAAAATATGGGTAAAAAGCTATAGGTAATATTTCAAAAAAGAAGAGAGTTTATCATCACAAAATATATCAATTTGTTCAAAAATTACTTGTATCCATCACTTTAATAACATTTATTCACCAGTAAATACAATTATACTTCTCAAATTGCACAGAAGAAACTGCTTTGTTTTGAAATGATCAAATTAAAGCGTATAGTTATAAGAATGATGTAAAAGTAATTGCAAACTGTATATGCACATGATCTCCCAACTGAAATGTCTAGTCTGAACCAAAATTTCTCAAATAAAACAATCTACAAGACTTGTAAGTTAGCATTGAAATATAATTATACACTAAAGGTGATTCATACCCCCACCAGCAGTCACACCTTTTTGAAAAATTAGTGGTCTGAAGTGAAATATGAACTCAACCTATAATTCATGATGTTTCATCTGTGTTCCAATGATTATTACAATTACTTGCCTATCTTCCAGACACCATTTTTCTATATTAAGTAACAGTGACATTGGCTTTGACCAGGATCAGGAGGTCCGAAAGTAATCCTAACTGGGGTTTCAACAAAAGGTTGCTATATACCAAGTTTGATTACATAACTCATTCCAAATCCAGAAACCATGAAGTGGACCGACTGACAAACTGACTCCTATATTAACCTCTCTTATCTTAGTTTATGAGGGTATAAAGTGTCAAAAGTAACAAGTACACCAGATACAATCAGTGTTAGCTCTATATCTATCACTAAATTTTAGAACTAATTTAAGTGTAAACATAATTATAATATTAATTGACAGCAAGTCAAGTGTTAATTAAACTAAGACCATCACCAGACATTGTGCTAAAAATGCTTCAACATCACCAACAACCACCTTGAGTACTAACCCTTTAAGCTGCATGCCTCCAGATGAGCCAAAATATATCAAGGAAATTAAACTTGAGATAAATGTACACAGATTTCAAAATAAGTAAAAAGATTCAAGAGTAAAGTAATAATTTACATGTTTTGTGCATTAATGACTGATTTTGGAGTATTTATCACAATATTTCTACTGCGTTAGTTAAATTCAGTAAGGGATATAATTCCTTTGTTCACTTCACAATATTTCACTTATAATACGAAATACATCTTTAAAATTTGCATGAAAATTAGCTTGAATCTGCAGGCATGCTTTAACATGTTGATTTTGTAAAAATTAACATGGGAACAAAAATGTTTTCTAACACATTTCAGTTTTCACTATATTAGGATTCAAAATCATGTAAATGGAAATCGTATTAATCATATTAATCAAGAATTGTTTCAAATAATGCTTGACTTTAAAGCTTAAAGGAAATTGCAAAACATTAATAAGAAATCCATTAGTAAATTTGTAACAACCCTTCAATCAATTATATAAGCTTATATTATTGTAAAAATATATTGAGAAATAAAGACTCTAATCCATTTTTATTAAAGAGTTCTCCAGTAAAATGATTCCATTCCAGTAAAGCAGATATAGTACATTTGTACTTATAATGAAATATGTGCATGAGGTAAAATCTGAATATAGGTTAACATAAATGAGCCGCACCACGACAAAACCAACATAATGGGATTGCGACCAGCATAGATCCAGACCATCTGCGCAATCTGATCAGGATCCATGCTGTTCGCTTACAAACCGTATAACAAGTAGTGAAACTGATAGCCAACAGCATGGATCCTGATCAGACTGCGCAGATGCGCAGGCTGGTCTGGATCCATGCTGGTTGCAAACCCATTATGTTTGTTTTGTCGTGACACGGCTCAAATATATTGTAATAACTTCACAAAATACATTTTGCAAACAGTTGCATTACATACCACAATCTCCATATATTATACTTATAACAGCTGTGCCAATTTTAAAACAAATCAAGCCTCACATAATGCACAGAAATCTAATGGCAAAAAAGTAAAACTATCATTACTTGATTCTTTAACCCTTACTAGGCTAATTATTTTAGTTTAGTTCATAGATTTTATACAAATTTATTTTATTTTGCTTGTGTTAGAAACATTTAAAGCTTATTGAAACAGTCTTGAGAGTTAATGTCTAAATTTGACATGTCAAATTTTTCAATCTGTGCAAAACCATACATTATTTTTTAAGGGAAAAATTTCAAACTATTGACAAAATAGCTAACAGCGCACACCATGATCCCACGGCACTGATGAGTCATCTGATCTTGGTGACTGCACCAGTTGCATGTGTTGGTTTAAACAATATTTCTTTTTCCAAATTTTCAAAACAAAATTACAATTAATACATAAATTGCAACTAGGATTGAGAAGAAAGCTTAAAGGCACATAATTCCTCAGAAACAAATAAAAATTTCCATTTCTAGAAAGGGCAAATATGAGTTTGCTTACTTTTAGTAAATTATTTTAGAGCAAGTTAGTTGTTTATTACATGGAGAAAAGTCAGTGATGAATGTGAAATAATTTGTCACAAAAGTAGCAAAATGTAGGATTTCGACTTCCATACAAAATATTAAATCACTATAACCGTACTAATAAAATGCTAAAGTACAACAGAAGCAAAAAGAGAGTTTAGGTAACTGACCAATTAATAACTTCCTGGACACCAAAAATAAAAAGGTTTTGAGAAATGTAATAAAAAGCATTTCTGGGGCATAAATTGTGCCTTTTAAGCTTATATGAAACTCTATCATGGTGATATGTATTAGGAACCTGCTACCACCAGTAGACTAAGGGTTTAGACTAAGCTTGTGGATATTGTACCCAAAATGTACCTGGGAACTTATTTCTATGACAGAATATATATGATATAGAGATTGCAGTCATGTAATATATTCCTGTACAAAGCTTTCAATTACTGACAAATTTTTTTTCAGAATTTTCAAAATAAACTATCGTTTATAGTGATAATAATGAAATTTTGAAATCAGATAACATCACCATATGATATTATCAACATATCATAAATAAATGTATAATTTATAATATCTTTTTTTCTAAATGTTTGTCTGATTGATATATTTTTTTCATGAAAATAATTTTTTCCTTTAAAGTACTACAATAGTACAAGATTGTATGCTGTTATTAAATACAATGTTTTTGTATAGGCAGAAAATTAAAATCTTGTATTGAAAGCTATGTACAGGGTGTGTTAAAAAAAACATGCTAAAAGTGAAAGAATAAAAATCAAAGCAACAGAATTAAATCACAGACCTCCTCTAGTAAACCAGTGTTCACAGTGGCTGAAAGCTGAGTGTATAATCATTCTTCAATGTCAGCTCAAAAATACAAGCTTAATTCATACAAGCTTAATTCATACAATGTCAAACTTAAATCATACAAGCTTAATGTTCATACAAGCTTATTTCATACAAACTTAATCAAATTTTCACAACCTTAATTCATACTAAACAACTAAATAACAAACCAACTGATATGATTTAACTACAATGTATAATATTTTGCTCTAGTGAAGAAAACAAAATTTAAACTATTTGGTCTATTTTGGTTTAACATCTTATCAGTTTCATATTATTTAAAAAGAAATAATAAATGAAAAATAAAGTAATAAAATACCTATCACTCTTTCTTCCAGACATATTAAAGACTTGGTATGAATTACTTGAGTTTTGTTTTTTTAAATATATTTTGTGTCTTCAATAATAGTAATTTTTTATTGATCTGAGTCAGTAGTTTACTCAAAAGACCTAAATTATATTATATTTCCAGGAGTAGTTTTGTTGTTGGGCTTTAACATCGCACCAACACAGTATAGGTCATATGGCGACTATCCAGCTTTACTGGTGGAGGAAGACCCCAGGTGCCCTTCTGTACATTACTTAAGGCAGAAAGGAGCACCTGAGTAGAGAGAATGACATTCCGTAAGCTAGCTGGACTATTATAAAGCTTCCTCACATGAAAGAATCCAAAGTTTGTGTCAGGATTCGAACTCACAGTGATGAGGGGCAAGTGGTTTGAAGTCAACTTCTATTACTACTCCGCCACACATGCTCCCAGTTTTGGTAGTCAATTAACTAATTACTGGGTAGTCAATGAACTATCAGGTATTTCAAAAAACAGCAGGATGGGGTTAATGCAAACCAAGCCAGGCATTCCAGCAAAGAGCACTAAAATCATATGCTCACAAAAGTAACATTAATCTGATTAATCAACTATCTGTTTATTGTAATGTATGTTTATAAACACCAGCATGCTATCCTGCAATTCATTTCAATATTATTTAGATGGTTAAAAAAATTAAATTGCAAACAATTATGACATTTATACATCAATAAAATAAGACTTTTTCTACTCACAAAAATACATTTCAAAATATTAGTATGGGTGAAGGGTTAAAACACCATGCTGGTAGACTTTGGGGGTATACAATTTCAATGAAAACAGTTCAGTTACGAAGAAAATGCAAACCAAGTTTTGGATTATAATGTACTGATTACTCATGCGATGATTTATGTTGAATGTAACATGTTTATGATGTCATCTATGATGTCATTTATGATGTCATATTACATGAGTGACCTATACTAACTGTTTTACTTACCATTTTCTCAACAATTTGATATGTTATTCTGAAGTATTGGACACCAACAATTCTGTAATATAAATCATAATGCATTGTTACAGTAAATTTATATAGCCTAGACAAACTTATACTGTGCATAATCACTGCAAGTAATCCCCCTTATCCATTTAACCTGGCAAAATCCAGAAGTAGAGCAAAATTATGATAATTAAAACTAGTTGGTTAAAGTGATTAAATTAGAGGCTCACATAAAATGACTTTATTCAACTTGTTCAATTACTTCAGTATTGAACCTACACTCATTCAATATCCACTATATATATTGAATATACTCTATACAGTCAACTATCGTTATCTCGACATCGCTTTTCTTGATATTTCGTTATCTCGATGAAATCTTGAAAGTCCCGATTTTCTTCCTTCTTTATCTATATTGGAAATATTTGTTTATCTCGATATTTTTATTTCGATATTTTTAGTATCTCGATGTAAAATTTCAGCCCCAATAGTTATTTTCACACTATTATCCTTTGTTTATCTCGACTAATAGTTTTCTTTCATCTGTTCCCTTCAGACGTGTGAAAAACACAAACTAGACGATAATTGCTCAATAGCGCGTGTCATAATCATGATTATGTTTGTAACAAGTTTAGCTGTTATTATAAAAGTTAATAATTAGCGTGTTGACTTATGTCCAAAATGAGTGAATCTTACATTCTTTATAAATAATTGTACACTGTATCAATTCATTATGACTTTAAATGTAAATGAAATAGTAAAAGTATAGAAATGCTATCGTTGCAATATTGTTTCACAACATCACCTCCAAATCAATCAGCCGTCGAACAATCTCAAGAAAGACCCGATAAATAACCCTGGAGGATTATCTGAATCAACCACCCAATCACTATATTGGTGTATTACTGAGTAAACCTCACTATGTGATTTTATCGCAGGCACCCGTATTTCCGCTGGTTAACATCCGCAAATGTTACTTTGTTAAATATTGACTAGGCCTATGGAAACAAAACATGGGGATATCATAGTTTATTTGACATAAGGTATGCACATGTCTTTTGTAAAAATCAGTTTCTGCATTATTAAAACCCTAATATGTTTATCTTGACATTTCGTTATCTCGATATTTTTTGGACGGTCCCGATGACTTCGAGATAACGAGAGTCGACTGTATATATAGAAGTAGTAACTTACTGTTCATAAAGTTTAGTGTAAAAGATGACGGCATGATGAAGGTCTGTATTGAGCAGGTTCGTCAGTTCCAGTAGGCCCTGTATAATATCTTCCTCTGTATCAACGTGCGTATGCTGTCGACAGCGCTTGTGAGTACGATCATACCACTCCAATGTACTTTTCTATATATAAAATAACAAGAACTGTTCCTGAAACATTATTAGGTATAAATTTTTTTGACTAGCAACGATTTATATACAGCCATATAACCTATTGTTAATCTTTATAACAAATCTATGCACAGCAAACTTCCTTTATTAAAGGAAAAAAGGAATTTCTTTATAAGTTGACAGCAGCATTTATATAGTTTATATAAACGTCAGGATTATCCAATGAAAACTGACGTTACAAACATGCTGTATTGTAAGAATGACAGTATATTCCTCTACTGACAGCCAATTAGTGGTGTGTAACCAACCTAATTTACCAGTATATACTGACAACCGGATAGTTTGATCAGCTCTTCCTAATATTTTGAATATTCATCGTAAAAATGGGTAAAAGACAGAAAAAGGCCAGGTTGCATTTGTATACCAAATATCATAAGGCTGTGATGTTACAAACAATGTTAACCATTGACTATTAATGTCAAAAATTCAACTAAGTCAGTAAACAGGAAGTGGATAAGCGACAAAACTGAAATCAAATCCAACAGTATGGGACTATGACTTGTGTTTATGCTGTATACCAAATATCAAGAGACTGTAGAAAACTGTTACGAAAATTTCTTACCATTCACCATTAATGTTGAAAATTTAACTAAGTTGGTAAACAGGAAATGGATGAGCGACAGGTCTGAAATCGAATCCCACGGTATGGGACCATTGAGTGTTGATGCTGCATACCAAATATAAGGGGGCTGTGACAAGTAGTTGCAGAAAAAAATGTTACAAAAATATTTTCCAAACCTGCCCGCCACAAGACATTCACCATTTTATAACCCGAGTTTGCACCTGTTCTTTCTGCATACAAAATTAATATAATTATAAATGGTTGACTTATAATATATACTTAAACAGCCAGTTACAATGCTTCCAGACAATGTTTGTTTGTTGTTTGGGAATCCACTTTTAATGCCAATATTAAAATGCTTTTGTTTCAATCTGGGCAGTGACATTCCGCAAAACTGGCTTTCCTGAATCACTTACCAGTAATTACCAATTTCTCCACTAACTTTTAATCCCACATGATATTTGAATTAGCTGTGAGAGTTAAATGACCGTTACACACAATGTCCAAGATCTATTGTCATGGAGAAATCATGGCTCACTTGAGGATCTAACCAGTAACCCACAACTACTAATTGAGTTAAGTTTGTTTGTTTGTTTGTTTCATTTTACGCCTTTTCCCAACAGTATTTCAGTCATATAGGCAGGTAGTTTTCTAACCATTGTTCCTAGAGAGTTACACCAGTACCAGACTACCTTCCTCCGCGCTAAACTACCAAAGCATCTCCCGGGGATCGAACCCACGCCAGAGAGGTAACTGGATTAGAAGTCATCGACTCTAACCCCTCGACCACGGAGGCGGTTTAAGTGGGCAGACACAAAAATCAATGCAACAAGAGTATTGTCAAGATTCTAGGAACATTTTCTCTCTTACATATTACTAAAATCAATTTCTATACATGCAAATCATAAAGCAATCATATAAAAATCATGCTTATTTCCCTTCTGCTTTCATTTGTTATATGATTTAGCCAATCATTGTCATGTTTAAACTAATGAGACAGAAGAGAAAGTTTGACAGGGGGACAGATAATCAAATCAAATATGTCAAGATTTCTCAGAAAAATGCTACAGTAAGAGAAACTTCCACATAGTTTTTATATGAAAAATCATTGTTGGAAGGCAATTATTGCCTTCTTAGAACATTGTTTCCAATTTTATACCTACATTACTAATAAATGCCGAAAAGTCATGTTTTTCATTAGTTACTGTGCAAGAGCAAGATTCAAAATTAAATTCTTTTTTTTTTACAACCTAGTAACATAGTAAACAACATAAATATGTTGTATATTGTATGTTTTATTTTGGTCCAGCTGCAATTGACACGGGTGACTGTCAGGTTTTTCTGTTGTTAATTGGAAGATAATCTCAGAAACCAGTCTGTGGGTAATTTTCTAGACATAAGTAGATACTAGTACCAGTCATGATTAAAAATAATGCCAGCCCATCACATTATGCTACACACTGATCTGTCATGTGTTTCCTCAGGAAAGGATTTTAAAAGATTTCCTTATTTAAAATCTACATTTATTTAAGCTCCTGTGATTTTAGATATGTGACAATCTCTAATCCGCTTATATAAACATGGTAGGGCTTCAGGCAATTAACATCCAAATCAAGCCTCGTTAATTTCTGGTCTCGTTTTGGTAAAGATGGTTTTTGAAACAAATGTAGAAGACAGACAGCCAAATTACCCTTTCAGCTCACAGTCAAGCTCTATAATTTGTTTGTTTTTATTTTCACATGACACATACCTTTATAACATTTGTAATCTCAGGATGGAGTTCCTTGTGGAAAGGACATGTCCATTTAAACACTTCTAGTGAGTAAATTGCAGCGAGGCACTGTAGCATCCCATCGAGACGGAGCATTGCTTGACGGTTGTTCACTGGAAACGCATCTCGTTGTTTTTTAATCAGGGTCAGGGAATGATTGATAAAGTGTGTGAAGGATTCAGCAAGGCACTCCTCCTGGTAAATATAGTAACAATAGATCTATGTTAGACTTGACTTTTGTTAAATCAGTAAAAACAAACTTAAACACATGAAATCTTATATTGTTAGCTTGAAACTAAAAAGATTGTGTTTTCATAATAGAATGTTTTCTATTCCAGGGTTCATACAGACATCCAATGTCAAAATTTCAGCACTTTTTAAGCACGTTTTCCCATTTTTCAAGCACATTTTGTTGCACATATATCATTTGTGACCAATGATAAAGTAACTTTAAAACTTTTTAAGACTGTACGAAACCCTGCGTAATCCTTGTAAAAAGATATGATTTTAAATGCACATCTTTGTTCAAGTTTGCATACTAGCGAATGAAGTTTATATATAATGCACAAAAAGCTGTTTCTTGCTTTAATTTATATGGCTAAAATAGAAAAACAAGAACAAATTGTCAGAAAAATTATAACAAACAAAACGTGATTTAAAGAAATCAACAAGAGTTGTCATGACCATTGACATTGTGAACTTGATTACTTTGATATTGAATAGTGAAAAATGGTATCACTAAATAAAGATGCCTCTTAAAATGAAGATGAAAAATTTAAAAAATGTATTGCATCACCAGTATTATAGTAAAACAAAAATTGTCAGCCGTGTCACGACAAAACCAACATAAAGGGTTTGCGACCAGTATGGATCCAGACCAGCCTGCGCATCCGCGCAGTCTGATCAGGATCCATGCTGTTTGCTATCAGTTTCTCTACTTGTTATACGGTCTGTAAGCGAACAGCATGGATCCTGATCAGACTGCGCGGATGCGCAGGCTGGTCTGGATCTATGCTTGTCGCAAACCCATTATGTTGGTTTTGTCGTGACACGGCTCATTAATGTTAGTGTATATGGAACATAACACAATCATCAAATAACATAAAAATTATTACTTAGCATATTAGTGAAAGTCTATATTAAGAGGCAGGATCATGACTTTTCTACTTTTTGGCAATCATCATGTAGCTTATTTTGGGTCAGTTTCACCATTAGGAATCATTAATAATTGGGTTTCACATCATTTAAAGAAACAATGCCCTGCATCTTTTTTACATCATCGAAGGACATGATTTGTGTTAAGCTTCACCACAATAAAGTTAACATGTTTATGTCATTTAAAAGAATGAAACAAATTTTATTTATAACTTTGCGTTTATAGCCATAACTTACTGAATATTACAGCATAATTGATAAATTAAAATGAAAGCAATCTATATAATAATTAAAGCCTCAGTGACCTTGACCCCCACTGATTTTCAAACCACACCATAGGGTAGAAAACAATGCAACGCTTATTTGTTTTACCCTGATTTTAACATATTTTTGGTCATATCTTGACAGTTTGTCCACCTGACCAGCTTTCCTTGATAACTTACCTGTAATTACCTATTTCTCTGCAAGTAACCGACCAAATAATAAATCCCACATGAATTTTGAATCAGCAGTGTCAGAGACAAATGGCAACGAGACTCACTGTCCCTGATCCTGATTAATTGTCATGTAATGATGTACCTACGCAATGAATTTTTTATTTAAGAAAAAAAAAACAATAAAGTCTGTATTAAATTTGATGATGCTAAATGCATGACAAATTTTGACAGTAGAGTTTTGATATATGATTAAATTAGGAAGAGGTTCAGAAGAATAAATATCAAAGCTGTATGCCAAGATTCTCCTGAGAAGATTTCACTTTTTAAATCTGTTTTTTTTTTACTTCCTGTCACTTTTAGATAATGCATTTGAACAAATCTAGTAGCATTTCATGCATGGATTATATTAATTCCTGGCAATTTTTATTCAGTTTGGCCTGAAGGCTTGCATGCAGTACTGCCACCTATAAACAAGCTCCATCAAACCAAGCCTTCTTCAATTTTGTCATTCTTGGCAAACTTTACTGACACAAATCTGACACACAGCCATCTAGCATGATCTACCCAAGATTTAAATTTCATAAACACAATTAGGTCAAGGGAAATACAATGAGCAAGGTTAATGACTTAAAAGACAACTTTACACAGGGACATAAATGTATCAAAATATTTCCTGCCAAATAAGCAAAGTTGTGTGGGGAAAGTGGCACAAATACACTACTCTGTTTTACATAGTGCAAAATAACAAACACTGGATTAGAGGGAACACACAAGGAAAGGCAATAAAAGTACATTTAATTTATCAAATATTAGTATATTAAGAATTAAATCTTAGAGGTAAATATAATAAAACACAAGAAAAGTTAGTTTTGTTCTGTGTGACATCTTGTTTTTTGGGGATAGATCATCCCCTTAAAGGGACTCACTCAACTGAGGTTTTTAGACACAAAAAAGGACTAAAAATATTTTTCCGAGGTTTGTGTACTATTTGTTGTAGGTCTCAACCATTAGCTTGTGTGCACATTGTCAAATCATTCTCTCACAACGTTGTTCCAAAATTTTATTTTTTTTGCAGAGCAAACTGACCTCAGTGGAGCTCCTATAAGTGAAATATCTTAAATGGATTTGTCCATCTTTCAATCATACATCATTTTTTTAGGAAAAATTTCAAAACATGTGCTAAGATCAGAGAATTCACAGTTTTGCCTGCTGATTTTGGTGTGCACTGTGTGCACAGATTGCACATGTACATATTGTACTATCTGCTGAAAGACCAACATTAATACTGTATAATCTTGGCAGAAATATTTTTTTTATATATAAAAGTCCTGTCTTGGCAAATCTTTTAATTTTTTGTTTTTTGTTTTCAATTTCAATGAACATTTTGCTTGAAAAAAAATCAATACAAAAATTCCAATTCGACTAATGAGAGGATTTCTATTTAATTAAAACAATAGTCTTGCACATTTACAGAATTTTACTAGATTATAAAGATTAAAATAAGCTAATCTTTGTGTAATTTAAAAGTCCAATTATCTCTCTTTATAATGCTACATTTTCAGTTCTGTCAGATATCAGAGAGATTAGGTTTTGTCAAGGGAATAATTATCTAACAAAATCAGGAATACAAAATAAACTTTGTGACAGCAGGCTGACAATGTAAACATCTAAGTCTGTAATCTGATGGTAATGCAGATTGGTCACTTGTTTTTGTTCCATATTAAGTCACACAGCGATAGGATTAATGTCAAA
Source organism: Ruditapes philippinarum (assembly GCF_026571515.1). Classification (NCBI taxonomy): domain Eukaryota; kingdom Metazoa; phylum Mollusca; class Bivalvia; order Venerida; family Veneridae; genus Ruditapes; species Ruditapes philippinarum. Next base: position 185,045 of record NW_026854342.1, read on the forward strand.
CGACTACTTTCAGGCCTAACTGGTAGGATAAGACCAATGTTGCCTCTTTTGCAGTATTCCAGAAACAAGGGGGCACCCCAGCAGAACTACTGACTTTCCATATGTTAGCTAGATCGCATCCTCACATGAAAGAATACATAGTCTATGGTAGGATTTCCACCCACAGCAGAGAAGGCAAATCACTTGAAGTGAATGGCATTAATCTCTTGGCAGTAAAACCTGTCAGGCTTCAAACTCTGCTGCCCAGTAAAACCTGTCAGCCTTTAAATCATACTGCTCAGTAAAACCTGTCAGGCTCAATTTTTCTGCCCAATAAAACCTGACTCCAAACTCTGCTGACCAGTAAAATCTTTTAACCTGAAAACTTTTCTGCCCAGTAAAACCTGTCAGGCTTCAAACTCTGCTGCCCAGTAAAACCTGTCAGGCTTCAAACTCTGCTGCCCAGTAAAACCTGTCAGGCTTCAAACTCTGCTACCCAGTAAAACCTGTCAGCCTTTAAATCATACTGCTCAGTAAAACCTGTCAGGCTCAATTTTTCTGCCCAATAAAACCTGACTCCAAACTCTGCTGACCAGTAAAATCTTTTAACCTGAAAACTTTTCTGCCCAGTAAAACCTGTCAGGCTTCAAACTCTGCTGCCAGTAAAACCTGTCAGCCTCCAAACTCTGCTGCCCAGTAAAACCTGTCAGCCTTTAAATCATACTGCTCAGTAAAACCTGTCAGGCTCAATTTTTCTGCCCAATAAAACCTGACTCCAAACTCTGCTGACCAGTAAAATCTTTTAACCTGAAAACTTTTCTGCCCAGTAAAACCTGTCAGGCTTCAAACTCTGCTGCCCAGTAAAACCTGTCAGGCTTCAAACTCTGCTACCCAGTAAAACCTGTCAGGCTTCAAACTCTGCTGCCCAGTAAAACCTGTCAGGCTTCAAACTCTGCTACCCAGTAAAACCTGTCAGGCTTCAAACTCTGCTACCTAGTAAAACCTGTCAGGCTTCAAACTCTGCTGCCTAGTAAAAACCTGTCAGGCTTCAAACTCTGCTACCCAGTAAAACCTGTCAGGCTTCAAACTCTGCTACCCAGTAAAACCTGTCAGGCTTCAAACTCTGCTACCCAGTAAAACCTGTCAGGCTTCAAACTCTGCTACCTAGTAAAACCTGTCAGCCTCCAAACCCTACTGCCCAATAAAACCTGACTCCAAACTCTGCTGACCAGTAAAATCTTTTAACCTGAAAACTTTTCTGCCCAGTAAAACCTGTCAGGCTTCAAACTCTGCTACCCAGTAAAACCTGTCAGGCTTCAAACTCTGCTACCCAGTAAAACCTGTCAGGCTTCAAACTCTGCTGCCTAGTAAAACCTGTCAGGCTTCAAACTCTGCTACCTAGTAAAACCTGTCAGGCTTCAAACTCTACTGCACGGTAAAACCTGACAGGCTTCAAACTCTGCTGCCTAGTAAAACCTGTCAGGCTTCAAACTCTACTGCACGGTAAAACCTGACAGGCTTCAAACTCTGCTACCCAGTAAAACCTGTCAGGCTTCAAACTCTGCTACCCAGTAAAACCTGTCAGGCTTCAAACTCTGCTACCCAGTAAAACCTGTCAGGCTTCAAACTCTGCTGCCTAGTAAAACCTGTCAGGCTTCAAACTCTACTGCACGGTAAAACCTGTCAGGCTTCAAACTCTACTGCACGGTAAAACCTGTCAGGCTTCAAACTCTGCTACCCAGTAAAACCAGTCAGGCTTCAAACTCTGCTGCCCAGTAAAAACCTGTCAGCCTTTAAATCATACTGCTCAGTAAAACCTGTCAGGCTCAATTTTTCTGCCCAATAAAACCTGACTCCAAACTCTGCTGACCAGTAAAATCTTTTAATCTGAAAACTTTTCTGCCCAGTAAAACCTGTCAGGCTTCAAACTCTGCTACCCAGTAAAACCTGTCAGGCTTCAAACTCTGCTGCCCAGTAAAACCTGTCAGGCTTCAAACTCTGCTACCCAGTAAAACCTGTCAGGCTTCAAACTCTGCTACCCAGTAAAACCTGTCAGGCTTCAAACTCTGCTACCCAGTAAAACCTGTCAGGCTTCAAACTCTACTGCACGGTAAAACCTGACAGCCTCAAAACCTTCCTGCCCAGTTAATCCTGTTTACCTTAAATACATGTTTTTTCTACCTAGTAAAACCTGTCAGGCTACAAACCTTCTGCCTGATTTTGCAAGGCACTTTGAACTTATTACCCCCGATAATATTCTTGCGTAACATTTGAAAAACCAATGAGTGTATGACAAAAATGGAAAAAAGTTCCTTTTTTTAGTAACTGAATACCATAAAAATGTTTTATTTCCTATCACAACTGATACACTACAGGAAATGCTCTTATGTTAACTTGGTATGATACTGAGTGATAAATGTATTCCCATAACAACAAAAGTCAATAAACATTTCACCCTTCACGCATTCCACTGTAATAATGTTTCTATTATCAGTTAGAACAATCATGGAAATGATTCCCATTTGAATTTGTATCCTGTTTAGCCATGAAAAAGTCAGCCAAAAATGGAAATGTTATTTACATATTCATGAATGATACAAGATATATTTGGGTGAGAAGTTCAACAAAAAAAACAACAATTTACTATGCCAAAAGCTTTTGGCAAAGTGAACAGGTTACTTCTCTTAAATGGCTTCCTACATTTGGACAAAGACAGGTATATCATTTTATTGATTACAGAAGTAAGAGGTTTTGGATTTTAATTGTATCAGAATTAAACAAGTCACATGAAACTGTCACAAAACAAGGTTTGCTGCCAGTATTTACAAATTAAGGGAAAAAACACAAAACTTGAAAAGGTCATAATTCTGCCAAAAATGATCAAATTAATAATCCTGACAATATATGCATTAGGCACTTGATAACAATCTTTCTATCACATTTGGAAATCCCTTGAGATATGCTGGAGTACATGCAATTGTCAATATCTAATAATTATTATTATAACCCAATCCATTTGAAAACTAAGAGGCCTTGTAAAATATTGTAAGACAATCCTTTTTTTAAACAATGAAGCCTTGTGAGATATTGTAAGACAATCCATTTGTAAACAAAGAAGCCTTGTGAGATATTGTAAGACAATCCATTTGTAAACAAAGAGGCCTTGTATAATATTGAAAGACAATCCATTTGTAAACAAAGAAGCCTTGTATAATATTGTAAGACAATCCATTTGTAAACAAAGAGGCATTGTAAAATATTGTAAAACAATCCATTTGTAAACAATGAAGCCTTGTAAGATATTGTAAGACAATCCATTTGTAAACAAAGAAGCCTTGTAAGATATTGTAAGACAATCTATTTGTAAACAAACAGGCCTTGCAAATTATTGTAATACAATCCATTTGTAAACCAAGAGGCCTTGCAAATTATTGTAAGACAAATCTATTTGTAAACAAACAGGCCTTGCAAATTATTGTAAGACAATCTATTTGTAAACAAAGAGGCCTTGCACATTATTGTAAGACAATCCATTTGTACACAAAGAGATCTTGTAAATTATTGAAAGACAGACCATTTGTACACAAAGAGGTCTTGTAAATTATTGTAAGACAATCCATTTGTAAACAAAGAGGTCTTGTAAAATATTGTAAGACAACCCATTAGCAAACAAAGGATGTAAGCTGCTCCAGATTACAAAATATGGTTAAAACTTGTACAAAACATGGTTGAAACTTGTACAAAACATGGTTAAAACTTGTACAAAACATGGTTGAAACTTGTACAAAACATGGTTGAAACTTGTACAAAACATGGTTGAAACTTGTACAAAACATGGTTTAAACTTGTACAAAACATGGTTTAAACTTGTACAAAACATGGTTTAAACTCTTATGAAGGACAAACACTCATTACAAGGAATAGACTATTAGTACATGGATACATATCACACGAAGGTCTCATATCTACCTTTAACTTGACTCCCTGAGTATTGATAGAACATATTTGTATTAAATGAGTTGTACAACAAATATACAAACATATTTTAACCAAAATAACATTCAGTGAGTTTGTTTATATATTATAAATGGTTACATTTTTTTTTCAGAAATAACTTCAAATCATGTTACATTACTCTTAAAGATTAAGAAACAACTTTGTGATTGTCACTATGGGTTTAAAGATGCATATAGATATGGAGTTAATGCACCTTTTTTCCTGCATTAACATCTGCAGAAGCACAAGGACACATGTAATGCACGAGCCCACAAAGGGGAAGGATATTTTAAGTATGAGAGCTACTGCAGATGCTTAATGTATAAAAAGATGTATTAACGCTATTCTTGCATAAAAGTGTACTTCTGATTTAGAAATTCCATGATTTCTTATGTGTTTTACTTATGAAAATAGTGATTCTGTATTGCTTTTAACATGCATTTGACAGTTACGTTTTGATAATAAAATTACAAGGGCTGTCACTGCAGTCTTTATATGGCTGCCTTGGATTCAGGCATATAAAAATATGTGTAAGAATGGCAGTATGCTTGCTTGAATTTATCAGTAAATGCATGCACAGTTTTATGCAAAAATTAGTGTTAACTTCAATTCTTCTTTAAAACAAACTTTATAAATAGGTATACCGTATATTCAAAAACTGTTCTCTTTTAATTAGTGGCCAAGCAATAAAAACTTTTATAAGGACATTATATTCTAATGGGTAATGTAAAAAAAAACAACAACTAAACATCTTATGTGACTTTTCAAACGTATGTGAATATGCAACTTCTACAAAACTGAAAAAAAAAATTCTATCCAAAAAAGTTCTGTGCAAAAATCGAAAAACATGTGTTTAGTAAGGCTGGTAACATGTATACTTTGTTTGTTCATTATAAAAATATTTTGTGAAACAACAGTTATCTGGTGCAAAAAACAACACAAGATTCTCTTTGAAAATGTTTGTGAGTGTTGCTTTCTTACCAATGTAAAGAGGTAAAGCTGCAAATTTTTGATAAAAAAAAAGAAAAGAAAAAGTGGAATTATTTATATATTTTTATCATTTCTTATTTTCTTAGATTTTGTTATTGTTCCTTTTTTAAACACATTCTCTATGAAAGACTGGTAAAGTAGTAACACATCATAACACGCTTAATGGCTTCACAACATTCAACTATTAAACAGATAGGCTAGTCAAGTGCATTGTTACACAATATATGCTTACACGTCATAAAACGTCAGATATGACATCAATAAACCAGATGATGTCAGGAAAATTTCTCCTACACTCAATGTATAGGTCAACATATTTTTATCAATTCTCTTTTTTATTAGCATGTTAGAATGGATAAAGATATTAACTTTTGTGCAATATACATGATATAGTATAATCATGCACGCTTTTCATTCAAATACTTTGTAAGAAATCACTCAGGCAATTATTGGCCTACGTGAGCAATTCCTACACATTTGAAGCGTGCATTATTCTATAACAATGCAATCAGAATTGATATCTATTTCCTGAATGTTTCTGGTAATAATCTGTTTTCTTAATATAATAATCACTTCCTGAACCTAATTCTGATGAGGACAAATGAGATCCAACATTTCACTGACCTAGATACATTATCAGACAACTTCACTAGTCTTGAAACGTAATTCTTTAAACAGCTGATGACAAAAACTTTAATTCACACATTGTATGATATTTATGAAATTACGTTGTATTTAAAATTTTGAATGCATTTTATCCAATAAAAACATAAAGATCTTAATGAACATTTTCTTTACAATCAAATAAATATAAATTCATATCAAAATTTCTTCTTGACATATATAGGACCTAAAACATCGAATGTACCATTTAGTTATATCTAAAAAAACTTGATATAGTCACTGTGAAGGTATCATAGTAAAAGTTTGGTTGTACTTCAGGATTAAATGGGGGGAAAACCCACACTTGCCAAGGTATAGATGACATTATTTTACTCATTATCTTTCTGGCATACAAATTATTATTGAATTAAACAAGAGTTTAATCATTATATCTATTATTACGATTCAATATGATAATTTACTGTACATCTCAGCAATACAACATAAAACATGACAACAAGACTATTAATTAGGCTTTATTTACCTCCTCCCGGGAGAGTGAAGTTGGTTCCCACAATTTGTCAAGCTCCTGAAGGAGACTGAGCAATAACTGATAATCTAACGGGTGGTCATAGTGCTTACGGCTGTAGGCCATCCAGCGACTAAATATCAATAGAAAAAAAGAAATATATAATAATGTCAGCATAATTGGAAAACATGTAAAAGTGAATTGGTCTACAAAGGGCACAATTTCCAAAAATAATTAAAATGTTGTTAAAAACAATAGAAATGTATCATTTGAATATTCTTATGGCTAATCACTTTTGGTTCCAGCAAGTTTATGATGGGCTTTTGAAGAAAGGTTGGTGTAACTAAAATTTCAGTACTTAAAACCGCATTAAGTCTGTTATACTTGTTTTGCTTTAATGTTAATTTGGCCTTGACATTTGGCAGAGACTGTATTGCAGTATTTCATTGACATATGGATTCTCAGGATAAATCAAATGACCATAGGCCATATGTTTGTGAGATGATCAATCAAGATCAGTCTAGACTGTGGATGCCACAGATCACTCTGAATGATTAACTGACAAAACAAGCAGCCATATATACTCATTACTCACCTCAATTTGTGTAATTATAAAAAAACGAAAAAAAAACATCATTACTGCTATCAATCATTTAATTGCTGCAGATGATGCACAAGATCATATTGCACAAATAAGTCATAAGGTTACCTACAATGATCTTATCCCTAACCCACACAAAATATCTTAAATGAACTTGTACAGTTTTTTCAATCTGGATAAAACCAATCATTATACATGTATTTATGGAAAAATTTCAAAATAAAATGTATGTACCGACTGAATAGTTGACAGTGCAGACCATGATCAAATGGCGCGGACACGCTGGTACACACAGAATCTTTTACCATCATGTCATGCATACATTAAATTTAAATCTTTGATTATCCTTGATGGTTTTTAAACTTCATAATACACAAGGGGCATGACAATTCTCATCCGGCCAAGACTAGAAGAAGATTTTTAAATACTTTCATAAAATATGATTTTCGTATAGATTTGTAAATATTTTGCATATCTAAGTGCCCCAAATGTGATGTTTTTAGGTTTTTAGACATCAGTGCAGCTCCTCTTATAAAAAAAACTTTTGTACAGCATTTGTTTTACTTCAATCGTGTAGGAAGTTATAGCTAAAAGGATATACCTTTCAATTTGTTCCTTGACCAGTAAATGTTTGTCCCTGAAGGGTTTGAAACCACAAGACCAGCAGGACACTTGGCCACATCAAATGTTCAAATCAAACAAAAAGTTTTGGAGATGTTGTTCAAAGAAATTGTGGATGATATATGACAGTAAAAGGACAATTCACATCAGGTGATCACAGAAGCTTTCTTTTGGCACAGGTGAGAAGAAAGATCATTTTCTTTCTAGACATGTTTTTTTTTTGTCACAAACCATTATAAATATCGAGTTCTAGTTTTACTTATTATACAAATATATAAACAGGTATATCAAAGAAAAAGGGATGTAATTACCAGACAGCTTGTTGTACAGGAGTGATGTCCCCTTGTACAGCATGTTGGTGAATGATGGTCTGTGCAGCTTGAGGAAGTTCTCCATGCCAACGATACGACCCCTCCTGTAATCAATGTATTATTGAAATAAATATGTTATAATTTGAAAATGACTAATATTTTTATACATGTATTAAAATGAAAAACTGTAGACTGTTGCTTTAAATGCATCCATTCCAGATTTTCATACAGTATGTCAGGTAAAACATGCAACACAATGTCTTTGTCAATGTAATGAAAAGAGTAATAGAAACAGCACATGACTATCTGATTTGTATGAGGGGGCATAGCATACCCAACACACAGTGTGGTAACTAGAGTCCAGGTTACTAATACATGCACTCCAGTTAACACACTGTGCATGTATGGGTATAAGATTTAACTCTGACACCTTTTAAATAGAAAGGTATCCAAACTATGATACAATGTCTCTTAATGACTTGATGATATTTCTTTAAATACTTAAGAAATCTTTGAATGACTAAATAAATCTTTAAATAACCAATGAAAATGACACTATAGAATGTTAAAATTTGGAAACCAATATTATAAATAGGAAAACATTACAGAAGTCAACTCTCAAGTTAAAACTTATAAATGTATTAAAAAATGTACTTTATTCATAAAAACACAATATGCCAACTCCAAAAGTCTTCATCAGATAAAGAGGACATAACTGTTCACTACCTTTTGCTAAAAGTTTTAATATTGAGATGTTGTCATTAGAGAGTACTCACAGTTTGCAAAACTATCCCTTACCTTGCACTTTCTGACCTCATGTTCTATGAATATGCTAATCAAGTCCTCATGTTGTCTCACATCTGTCCAATTGTCATCTTCTGGTATCCCACGATCCTCTCTGGTTGCTAGGGCCAACCGTAACCTAATTTGACCTTCAACATTTGACTTTGCTGTTCTACCTTGGAGTTGGTACCATTTCTCATGACCAGATGAAGGTATGTCCTAAAATAGAATTAACAAACGTGCAGTCTGATCAGGATCCATGCTGTTCGCTATCAGTTTCTCTACTTGTAATACGGTTGGTAAGTGAACAGCATGGATCCTGATCAGACTGCACGTTTGCGCAGGCTGGTCTGGATCCATGCTGGTCACAAACGCACTATGTAGGTTTTCTCATGGCACGGCTAAATTATTATAATTATTCACAAAAAAAAACATATTATTATCTTGGATTATTATAATTACATTTTTGGATCGCCAGAATAATATTAAAACAATCATAATATCACCTCCTTACCACAATGATGTCTTGGCCATGTAGTGATCATCATAGCTCGACTTTTTCTTCAAAACAGACATTAGCTAAAAAAATGACCCTTATCCATATCATTCTATCGAACATCAAAATGACAATAAACAGACGGCATTTCAACCATCTTGCATTATTCATGGCAACAATTTGCCATCATCTTAAAAAACTTCTCGGGCACCATTCATTTGTCGGGATTCATTAGCAGACGAAAGAACAAATACATTTTTTTTATGGCTACATTAAGACAAATTGTTTACTGTGTCACAATTATAAGGATTCTATTTACATGTTCTTCACATCGTTCTAAATGATTTTTCACATTGGAGACAGAAACACTTCAAACATGATTGGTGACGGAATCGTGCTATCATTTGATGGAAAAGATGATGCTTAAGCATGATGACTAAATATTTCTTAGCATAAAATTGATGGAAAATTATAAATAGATTAAAAAAAACAAGCCACACAAACACTAACATTCAGTAATTATTTATAACAGACATTTTTGCCAGATGCCTTCATCGTTGCAAAATAGAACGATTTTTTAAAAAAGAAAATAGACTGGAACTCAAAGTGACTGAAGCCACCTAAAGCAAACCTTAATTTATGTTTGGCCTTACATGAAATAAAAGGCAACTATAGGAGTGACTGGAAACATTTTTCCCTCATGCAAGAAAATTTCTTCTCTTCTTTCATAACACTACCAATTCTAGACAATTCCACTGAATAAAACAATACCACCATATAATGTAGGAATCTATTAGCGTTATGTAAATCACAAATTCAACATTTTACGAGGCTACAAACACGCTGTTATATCTTCCTCTATACTCTCTACAGGAATAAATTACATGTTTCTTCAATGAAATATTCATACAAATTATTACCTTCTTGCTGAATGGGTTCCTTTATTGCCCTAAATTTAAATCTATTTTCTCTAACAATGCATATTTAATAGCTTCTATTAAGACAGTAAGAAAACTAGATTATGCTGTAGCTTCTATTAAGATGTTAAGAAAACTAGATTATGCCGGTTTATTTGTTACTATCTATCTGTCACATCTTAAGAGTACATGACCTTGGTCAGGATTATCAGGCTAAAAATAGAATAACAGAACTAGAAACAAGCTTACATCCAGAAGAATGTTTATACAGCCCAGAAAGTCGTCCACACTTTTACCACTGCTCTTGCTAGTTCTGGCTGACTGAGCAACTTGCTTAAAATAACGACCCAGGCCTTTAATACCCTGTATCTCATTCAGTTTCTTCGCAGCTTCAATCACAGAAAATTCATCATCATGATCCCAGATGTCTAAATGTAAACTGTCATTTTCCACATCTTCAAGGTCACTGGAAGGTCAAAAAGAAATTATATGGTTGAGAAAGTCATGTGACTAATATAAAGGACATTACAATATGTAGTGTTTCAGAAATTTCAGTTTCAGGCCTTGTGTACAGATGAGTATTTTTCGATTACTTATAAACATGCTTAAGGAAAAACAACAACAAAGGGTCAGGGTACTTAATGACAATCCTTCTGTGAATGTTTGGTTAAAAGTCCTTTGAATACTTATGTAGCAGTTAGGCACACAAGAAATGATTATTGTCGGGTCTGCAAACATTCACAAATCTTTTAACCTGTACATTTTAAGAGTTGTAACCTGTATCCCATCATCACACTACCATGTACAGGAAAGCAGTTTGAAAGAAAGCCTTGAAATGAAATGCAATAAAATAAATTTACTACAAGAAGTTATCACACATTATACATCTTTTAAAAAAGTGACTATGTCCTGTGTATTTAATCTCAACTTACAATCGAAATTTATCATTCCATACTGGATTCAATGTATTAGGGATAACTCTTGTAGTTTGAATATATTTTGCTGGTAAAAGGTCTCTTAGTGCAGCAGATTTCTTTCTTAATGAGAATTTCCTCAAACCACGCTTGTCCTTATCTTTGTAACGTCCCGAGTTTTCTTCATCTGACGAGCCCAGACTTCCGCCCTCCGACCCTTCAAAATTCTCCACCCTGCGGGCAGGCATGATACCCAACATACAATAAGGGTCACTGAAGCCTGTAAATAGATATTATTTTTATGTCTATAATAAGTTTACAAGCTGCATGCCTTCATATGTGCCAAAATATTTTAAGAAAATCAAACTTGAGAAAAATGTAATAAGATTTTTAATAATAGAAGTAAAAAGATTCAAGTAAAGATTTACATGTTATGTGCAATTATTGGCTCATTTAGCACTGCGATTAATGACAGACATTTCAGTATTTTTAAAAACATATTTCTTCTGTGGTAATAACACAGTAAGGGCTATTTTCACATATTTGGACCTCCTTTTGGTAATTTACATGGATTGTAAAACAACTTACTTTTTTAACAGCTCTAACTATTGAAATTGCAACAGAAATACATTGAATTGTGATTTTATATATGCTGACAGTTAATAATGGACATTTCCTGCTAGGAATCTGTCTTATAAAGCTACAAAGTTTGTATTTGTTAGCCTGTGTATGTATACAAATGTCACATGTCTGCTTAAAGCTCAAATACAAAGATTTCATGGGGGCAACTCTATAAATCATTGCTATATCTCCATGGCCAACAAAATGTCAGTCTGCCATTACCAATTTTCATATCCATGTCACCATTTTACTTTACGCCATTGCCAATTTTATAAATAAAGATATGTTTGTTACAGAGTAGTAATTGAAAGTTCATGGTAATGAAGAAGAAGGCAATATTTTCTGACACATTATCTCCTGCAAAAGACAATCTTGTATGTTTCTTAAGTACAAATCAATTTTTTCAATGGATTAAGTCTGTCAGTAAAAATACGCTCTTCCAAGCTAAGCTACAATGTGGCACTAGAGAAACTTAATAATATATATGTCTCTACAGCTGATGTTTAAGGTTTGCCCGAATATCTTCTGAATTCATTAATACATCATTTATAAGAAACTTTCGTCCAATTAGACTTTGTCTAATAATGAAATAATAAATATTTTGTAAAACTGTATCCATGTTAAACATTATTATGGCTAGCACATGAAAATTTTGTTTGCAATATTTATACTAGGAACTTTTATAATATTACAATTATGTAGATCAGTATAAAAATAATGCCTTGCGTAACCACAAGGGACAAACAATCTTATTGGTAATAAAAATTATTATACAACCATTTTCTCTATGGCATATTGTTTTATAATACTGGCACCAGGACACACACTATCAGGTCCTTAATTTTTTTTTTTATCTAATATCTCCTCTCATATATAATTATCTAAAGCACTAAAATAATCTAGAGCACTATAATAACATCTTATACAATAACAATCAAGCCTGCTCATTTATATATTACAACCACATTGGCCTATTATTAATACTATAATGGCCTCAACCATCAATTTTGGGAACAAACCATTAAGGCATTCTGTGGATTCCATATCAACTGTCTTAAAGGCAAAAAATATTTCATCCCATTTTTAACTATACTTGAATATAAAAGTTCTGCTCGCTAATTTCCTGAGGTCTCTTCACACGTATATTATCTGCCAATTTTGATTGCACACAGTTCTGAATAAATGACTTTAATTTCTTGAATCTCTCATTCTAATGGAAATGCATCTCATTGTATTTAAGCTTACTTGTCAAAACCAGGCAATTTTCTAAGCACTGAGGTGCCATACTTTATTCCTACAAGATATCCTAAGAAAAGTTTGTAAGTTCTTGCCAAAGAATATATAAGTACAGTACTTTTCTCAAGGATACTCTAAGATACATTCTTGCCAACCAGTACTTTTCTTTAAGATATTCTGAGAAATATTCTGAGAAATATTCTTCCCAACCAGTATGCACAGTACTTTATGACATTCTTAAAAATATTCATGCTTTACTATTGGCAGTAACTACAGTGCGACTTCCTCCTCAAACAGTCACCTCTTACCAACAGCCACCTCCTTACAACAGCACTGCCGATTTCAATTCAATCTCAAATGGCGACATTTTAAACTGATTTGCAAATCTAAAACATACTAAATACATAACCATGCATGTATTGTTTCTATGAATTCAAGGTCAATAATGTATTTCAAATGGCCATGTATTCCTGACTTTATTAAATTACTCCATGAAAATGTATCATTTGACAGTATGACATTTTTCACTAAATTAGGACATTATGTATCGTGACACAGTAACGTTTATATCGTAAGATAAATTACTTCAAAGTGATCAGGTAATTAAAGTGTGCCCACGTCTAAGAGCTAAGCATTAATGGGTCATCAATTTAAACGAATACTGCCTGACTAAAAGCCGTATGTAGTATCATGTCTAACTTGACATTTCCGGGGTAAACAAAAAGTCACATAAAAAACTTCTAATAGACCAAAGCTTAGGATACGACTGTGTCAACAGCTGATCAATTACAAATGATAAGGCCGATTGCATGCTCTTTTTATCTTGAATATTGATTGAAAATTGATCTTTTAATTATTCTCAGAGAAGCTTTTTATCCATCCATTTTTATTATCGCGTCATGCTATTTTGTATCATAGCAAATAAAAAATCCATGGAACCACAAAAGTTATTTGATACAGATATAAGAACAGGGAATGGCCTATTTACTGCCCACTCAGGGGTGAATATAATATAACTCCAGGTCTATTATCTCTGATAATGCATTAGTAGTTACTGCCAAAGCATAACTCTATGACAAGAAATAAAATTTGTTTCTTTCATTTTAATTGTGAATTTAACAAATTTTGTGGTAACATTTCAGCCATCAGTCCACTAAACGGCTTTCCTGGATAACTAACCATTAACAACAAAGTTTTACACAAGTTTTTGTTTGTGTGTTTATTTAGATCATAAGGGACCGAAACAGAAAAGATTATTTTGGCTAATCTCAGGTGTTATAAACTTAAAACCACCTCACCTGCTGGAGCTAAGAGATGCATCGACTACAAATTAATTCAAACCCATTTAGTCGCCTCTTACGATCACACAGGGTTAAACGGTGACTGCAATTCTGATGCCTCAACCCATAAAGGTAACCCCTCAGCCACAAGGGCTTTTTACACAAGTATAACAGATAACTAATTCCACATAATATCTGAATCAGTCTGTTGAGAGACAAATGCTGAAAATAGACTCAATAAATGTCCAAGGACAACAAACCCACAAAAATTTCACCTCGCCAAAAGATTAAACCGGTGACCCAAAATTTGATGCTGAATTTCTATTGAGCTTTAAGCAGCAAAAAATTGACATTCACATGTATCTTTCGCCTGAGTGACATTTAACCCTAAAGCTACTTCAAATCCCAAGGGTAGAACTATGCATAAAAATACAAAATATTTTGGTAAAATAATGAAAAACAGGAAAATATAGAGAACAAGAGCCCGGTTTGAGCCGGGTGATGCTCCCCGAATAGGTTTTGGACACAGGAAAGTACACCTCTTGTAGTTTCAGAGTTATGTCCCTGGAAAAAGTTCAAAGTGCAATAATTCCAAAATTAAGAAAGGCAGAGTTACTGTTCTTTGCACTGCACTTCTAATCACTGTTATCTATCAACTTACAAAGTTTCTTGTTGATATCTCTTATGGTTTCCGAGTTATGTTCCGCACAACTTCAAAAAGTAAAAATAAACAAATGGCAATAACTCCAGAATTAGGCAAGGCAGAGTTATGATTTTCGTGCACTGCACATCTACCCATTGAGATACATCTACCTACAAAGTTTCATGTTGATATCTCTTATAGTTTTACAGCTATGTCCAGTACAAGATTTTTCTATAAGGGGAGATAATTCAAAAATGAGGCTTAACAGAGTTATGGTTCTTTTGCACTGCACTTCTACTCAATGAGATCTATCTACCTACAATGTTTCATCTTGATATCTCTTATAGTTTTAGAGTTATGTTCCGGACAAAGTTCAAAGTGTTGAAATTAACAAAGGGCAATAACTCCAAAATTAGGACAAAAAGAGTTATTGTTCTTACCACATCTACCCATTGAGATCTATTCACCTACAAAGTTCCATGTTGATATCTCTTATAGTTTTAGAGTTATGTCCGGACAAGATTTTTCTATAAGGGGAGATAATTCAAAAACTGGGCAAAATAGAGTTATGGTTCTTTGACACTGCACTCCCTCTCAATGCCCTCTACCACTGTATGAAGTTTAAACAAATTATCTCCAAGGGTTTTCAAGTTATGCTCCGGATAAGAAAACGGACGGACGGACGGACAGACGGACAAGGCGCCGACTATATGCTCCCCCGAAATTTGTCGGGGAGCATAAAAATCCATTGGTAAATCAAAGGCCTTTTATGACCTTGACCCTCTTGATCTCATATCTGCAAGAAGATAAGGTAACTACATGCTATATAATTATATAATATGATTAACTCAATTAAGAAGTAGGTTACAAAAATGTATTTTCAGTATTGGTAACCTTAACCTTGATGACTGAAAGAAGATTTTGCAAAGTGCCCAATATACTAATTATCTAAGCCATCTGCCAATAAATAAAGACTATTGTGACAAGAGGTAGAAAGACTTTTTTGTGGCTACCATTACATTGTTCTTATTAATGCAATCATAATGTAGCCAACATCAGCCAAATTATAGAGACGAAAAATGGGTCCCTGAAGAATGATGAAATAAATTTTTACTGTGAAAACTAGACAAGGTTGTTATCCTCCAGGCAGCCACATAAACTGTTTCCAAGTAACTAATTAGTTTCCAATCAGCAAGAAAAATAACATTGAACTTTCCCCAGAATTACACAATCATGCCCCGACTGTTTATAGGGAAATAAAAGTAACAATTATGAGGTATCCTAGTGAGGTATCAAAGAGAAAATCATAAGCAGCTGCTTGGTAATTAAATAACTAGATGTTTCCAACAGGTCTCAGCCAACGCATGTCCAAGTATGAACCAAATCTCCCAAAAATGACAAAGTTATAACAATTTTAGCAATTTGGTCATGTAAAGGTAAAGGTTATATTTGCATTATTAAACAGGTTGGTTTTGTCATAAGTATTGTTTTGTTTATGTTTGATATCAGATACATTAAAGCTAGAGACAACTTAAGGTATAGTCAATAATTTGACATTCATTGTCTGTATCATTTAAAAGTCAAGCTGGTCATGCATGAATTATGCAACATATGTTGAATCATTCAGAAGTATTGTATTTTGTTGCTGTGTCCAAGATATGAAACAAATCCATCCATTTATAACAAAGATATGGCAATTTCAGCAATTCAACATTTTGGCATTCAAGGTCAAGGTCATTTGTGAGGCAAGGTCAAATTCAGTTTTCACTTTTTGAAGGTGTCCCATGGGTGATTGTGTCCAAGTATGGAGACAATACATTCACATTGCAGACTTAAATCACCAATTAGAACACAACAACTAAGAAAAATTCAAACATTTATCCTCAAGATCAAGGTCATTTACGAGTGACAAAGGTCTTGCCCTTAAGAATGTTATGTCCAAGGATGAAGACACTCCATCCAAAACAACAAAGATAATAGCCAGCTATAGCAAAAATAAAGCAAAATCCAATAATTTTACATTCGAGGTCAATGTCTTTTATGATCATTTATGAATCAAGATCAAGTTCAGTAATAGTCGGCAGATAAATGTTAAAGTGTTAGAATGGCAACAGAAACAACACTATGACGGTAAAAAAGCTCTGGGATTTTTACTACAAAATGTTGGGCTTATTTAATTAGTCTCAATCCACAGTTTATAATCAAAGCACTTATAGTGACTATTTTATCTTTAATGTTCTAGAATCAGATTATCTTTATTTAGAAATGGTTTCAAACACAGGAATGGCTACATAAAACTGTTATACTAAAAGTAATGTCAACCAGTTTCCAAAAAAGCTACAATATGCCCTCATTACTACCAATTCATAGGCATACTATCTGTCTGGAATGAATACATTTTCATGTAAATCTTGCCCTGTAAGACTCTAATTAACCTTCTTCTATATACCATGTCTAAGCATTTTTTTCCCTTCAATTATAACTTAAATAATCATCATGTCTTGAAATGGGATCAACAGTGATGAAATTAGCATTCCCTTCATGCTTATAAGAGCCAGACATAGTCTTCTTAATCAAGATTTACAGAAAATTTCCTCAGTTCTGGGTCAAACAGACGCTTGCTTGGTTATCTGTCATTTCCTGTGATGGTACTGAATAATACATGCAACAATTATTGTGGAATTTGATGTCTTAATGATTAAATTATCTCCCCTTGATACATTCATTACAAGCAATATCAAATGACATTTGATTGGCTGTAAAAATACCATCAATGGGGAATTAGTAGTAAAATAAGGTTTTACCTTCAGTGACCTTGACCCAATTGACTTCTTTTTCAAATGAAGTTATTTAAAATTAAGTTAAAGAGATATTTAACTCAAATTAGCATGGGACATAACTTTGTCAAAATATATTATATAATTTAAGTACTGCTGCCATCAATTTTCTTTAGATGATAGTCTGATAATAAACAAATGTTCCAAGTTTCCAAGCAATATCTCGGATCTGAAACTGTTTGATTAAAACTTCAGGGCTTATGCAAAGCCCTTAGTTAGAAAGGGGATGTAATCATGAGTCAGGTAACTCTTGCTTACAAGCACTTGGTAGGGGACAGAGTCAGATGACAGTTGTTTTCCAAAGTTAAAACCATAAGTTCAGTAAGTTTTATATAAAAGTGACATATTGTAACAAAATACATGTATATTAAAACCTTAAACCTGCTGGCAACACATCGATAAATTCAGTAGCAAACCCCATGTTAAAGCCAGACCAAGTGTGAAGAAAATATTTTAATTTCCTTGAAAAGCTGTGCTAAAAGCAAGAACATTTATGGGAGTTGATGATAAAGCAGTCACATGATCTGCAAACCAACACTTTGAATCATTAGTATTGTCACACTAACAATTTCACCAATTTTGAAAAAAAATAAAATGTTTTTTTGTTTTTTTTATCATGACGCAGTGTGATGTGTCAGTAGGCATAATAATGTTATAACTATTGCCTGTAACAAGTGTCGTTCTTGAATCAATTCCTAATACCAATTAAGCCCATATTCCCTTTATCTATGCTATTGATTGCAGAACAATCTTGTGAATGTCTAATACAGACTTTCATTATTTCCTTGCCTCTATACACTTCACTACAGCATTGTTAAGAGCTAACTCTGACTCCTTAGGTGATAATAATGCCAGTTTCTAATGCTACCAGTAATTAGACCTAGGCATAGCCTATATAATTATGTCTATACCATCTATAACAGCTGCAGTAACTTCTGTATATGTTGATGGTTCAGTTTTTGTATCTTTACATAATTTAGAACCCTAACATGAATTTAACAAGCAAAATTAAGACATTTGACATTAAAGGTCAAGGTCATTTATGAATAAAGGTCAGGTTTAGTTTGGTCGACTTGAAGGTCTTGTCTACAGGATTGTTGTGCTCAAGTATGAAAACAATACACCAACAACTTAAACAAGAGGACCATCATGATGGCCCTTATATCGCTCACCTGATTATGAAGGGTAAATCCCAATTTCCAGGATATTTGGACTGCAAAAGTAGCCCCTAGAGTGTTAACAAGGTGTTTTCATATTAGGGCTGTGTGCCCTAATTTTTGACCGAAGGTGACCCATATTCGAACTTGACCTAGAAGTCATCAAAACAAACTTTCAGTCCAATTTCCGGGATAATTGGCACTAGAGTGTTTTTTATTTTTTCTATTTTTAGCTCCTGTGACCTAGTTTTAATCTGAGATGACCCATGTTCAAACTCATGTAAGCAATTACTTAGACAAACATCGTGACAAAATCTGATGATAATTGAGGCAAATATGTGACCACTAGGGTGTTAACGAACTAAATCTGGATGTCCGACAGACATTCAATGATCCTAAAAGCTCACCCTGAGCAAGCTCAGATGAGCTAAAAATGATCAAGGTTAACGTTTGTATGGCAACGGGAATGCTGCCATGACTGTAACATCATACCACTATTTTTTCTTCAAAAAGAAATTGACCTAATAATGAAAAGTTTCCAAACAGGACTGTGATAACAAATTAGAGTTGGGTATCTCTGCTGAAAATGTTACACAATATTATCAGGATACATTGGTTGTATAACAAAACACTTAGACTTTTCAGCCTTCCTCTATCTTTAAATATGCCATAAAGCAATAAACAATAAGCAATTACATGTTTACAAAACAATTGTAAATGTTTAAACAATTAAACCTGACAAGAGTGGAATGTATCACCATGTATCAATTAAAAGACAACATTGTATCACAATGCTGTATGGCATGGCAATAATCATGATTCTTGCATGTCAGACAGGATTATCTACTGTTTACTCCGGTGCTAGAAAACCCTGTCTTACACCCCCATGTAAGACAAGTCGCGTGTTTTAAATGACGTCATTGCCGTGCGCCTTTTATGAATGAATTGCGTTCTTAGGATGACGTCATTTTACCATTATGAATGAAGTTGTAAGTTCATACGCTACTATAAAAAAAGTGCGTAATGAGAATATCAGTTTTGCGTAATTTCTGTTCCGAAAGAAATTGACATGTAATATGCAAGAAAAAGAATCAACCACCGGCTATCGGTACAGACAGGAATATCTAGCTCTCGGGTAACTGTTTAGCCGAAAAACTGCAGTGCCACGCGTTACTGCCGTAAACAGTTACCCTCAAGCTAGATATTCCTTTCTGTACCAGCAGCCAGTGTAAGATTCTTAAACTCTGCAACCATCTCCAACAAAAATATAGCAGCATTGAAATCATTTAAAGAACATAACATGGTGTAACACCAAAATAGACTATCATACCATGTTGAGACATTGTTGTGATTAGAATTTTTTAACTTTACTCTTTTTTGTCTACATTATTAATCAGAAAAATCTCATAATAAAACCCTTCCCTTTTTATCTTACTTCCCAGACTTTGCCTAATTATGGTATACTTGAAAATTAATCCAGTAATAAAAGTAAAGCCTCTGGAGTGTTTATCTTCAAAAGGTTAATTGAATACAGACTTGCAACAAGTGCAGACACTTTAATAACTAGAAGCCCTAGGGCAACATGTCAAGGCAACCAGATTTCAAAAGGTCGTATTCCAGTCTCCAGTGTCTGATTATGCTTAACATATATGATGATAAAGTGAAGTTGTTAAATCCCCCATTATATGACAAAGTGATTGTCTAGATTAACTATTTTACCATTATGACCTTGACATTTCACCTACACAAATAGTTCAGCATGTGATGCACTTTCTTTGTTAAGAGATTTTCCAGATAAATTAATTTACTATAATGATGACCTTGACCTTTCAGCTACACAAATGGCTCTGCATGTGATGCACTTTCTTTGTTAAGAGATTTTCCAGATAAATTAATTTACTATAATTGTGACCTTGACCTTTCAGCTACACAAATGGCTCTGCATGTGATGTTTTCTCATTATGATAGTGATCACAGAATCCAGCATCAAATATCAGTTCCAGTACTTGCTAAAATTGTTGAAAAAAATGTCCAAAATTTAACTCTTGTGTGTCCTTGACCTTTGAACTAAATACACATATGGCAAGACATACTTACTCAAGTCATTTGTGCTTGTTTTAAAGTAACCTTTCTTTTACATGAATATGATCAATGCATGATTGTATGGACAAAATGCTTTAAACAAAAGTTTGACCCTTAACCTTTAAACAGACCAATGAATGACCTGACACATTTAAATCCCCATCAAATAAAAGAGATGAAGATTATAAAACTGTTTTAAACCAATATTTGAAATTCAACCTCTGTAACTTGAACCTTGAGCTATTACACATTATGGCTTACTTGCCAGTGTCACACTCACTGTGTCTCATCATGTTAAACATCTATGCTGAATTATCATCAAATAAGAGCCATATTGTCTTGCAGAGAGTCAGTTTTAAAACAATATTGTTTTAATTCTGGTATTTGACATTTTAATTCTGTTATTGCAACATTAACTAGCTGTGTCTTATTGAGCTTCACATTTGTGACATGCTATTTTGGAATCAATTCATCAAATCTGACAAAGAAGCAGCCCTGCCAATAGCTAAAGTGCACTAAATTTTACCCCTGACCTCAAACTATCATCAAGATAATATTTAGCTATGATTTTGGTTTGTGTGCACTTAAAACATCTGCTTGAGATTAGTTATTTAAGAATTCATTGATCTATTTGAAGGATTTTTACAGCCAGAACAATGACACTAGGACTAATGCCCTAAGAACTGCAAGACTATTTGGACTGCAAGGATATTTGGACTGCAATCACATAAGGACTGCAAGACTGAAAGAAACTTGCGACTGCAATGCCACTAGGACTTCAGGCCATCAGAACTGTAAAGCCACAATGACAGTAAGGACACAAATACTGCTAGGACACTGGGACTGCAAGGAGAGCAGTTAATGCAGTTAATCAACAATTATTGGCAGTCTTATTGTTTTATACAAGGCATAAATGCACCTGGTTAACTACATAGCATCTTATTTTATAGTTATATCATTCTGCACAAATTCTAAAAAATATAATTATGCAGGTCTATTTTTTAGTTATTATCTCCCTGCATTAAATTTGCTTTATCTTTGATGACAGGAATGTTTTCTTTTACTTAAAATTAAGACTGAAATATTACAAAAGATTATACTACTGCTTTTATTCTAGACAATTTGGTGTTTGATTTTCCCCACAATATTTCAATATTACAGTCTAAGTGTCTATTTTCTCATTACGATATTGCATGCTTGGCATAAATAGGAATCCACTTAATTTCCTCATCAGGCAGTTGGGATATTTGTATTATTTTTTATTTCATATTAAAACTGTCAATTAAACTCTGTTCTGTATTAAGCCTGAGTAGTTTTGTAATTTGTCTCTATGAAAAGAAAAATATTTAAGTATAACTTATTCAAGTATTATAACTTCATCAAGAATTAAAGAGTAGAGGAGATAATAGAAACATTAAAATTATAACATAACAAACCCAATTTCATTGAGTCTGATCATCCAGACAATTTGTAAAGTAAAAACATTTGAGCCGCGTCACGACAAAACCAACATAATGGGTTTGCGACCAGCATGGATCCAGACCAGCCTGCGCATCCGCGCAGTCTGATCAGGATCCATGCTGTTCGCTTACAAACTCTATTACAAGTAGAGAAACTGATAGCGAACAGCATGGATCCTGATCAGACTGCGCGGATGCGCAGGCTGGTCTGGATCCATGCTGGTCGCAAACCCATTATGTTGGTTTTGTCGTGACACGGCTCATTTCTCATTGGAATCAATGACGAAAAAACTGATAGAAATTTTCTGGTCAAAGCAGAATTTTAGGGGGATTTGTGGGTTTTGAAAGCCTTAAAATTTAAAAGAGTAAGATACAGTCTAAGAAGCGAGATAGTTGTATTAATAAAAAATTAATATTTGCAATTCAACAACTTTTAGGAAACTTTTTTTTATGATCAATGTTAAAATTTCAAATTCAAGGGTTTTTCATGACCATTCAGTTAATTTTTATGTTTTGTTTTTTTGTTTGTTTGTTGTTGTTTTTTTTTCTCAGGCAAAATGTCAAATTAAAGGGTTTTTTCAAGACAGGCACCAAAATCATGATTTTTTCCAAACTTGTGTTAAAAAATGGACAAGTATATCAATAATATATCAATGATCGCTAATGACCAGCAAATCAATGATCCCTTATAACCAGTAAAACAAGCAATTATCATAGTATTGCAAGCAATCCATAAGTCCCCTACCGGTAAGAGCCCAAGCAACATTCTGAAGGGCCATTGGCCATTCACTTATGTTCCTATTTTAAGTAAATTTGTTGAAAAAGTTCTTTTAAAGTGATCACAGGAAACAGTTTTTATGTAAAGACAGACGGACTGAAGGACACTCTAAAGTTATTTTTTAAACATCCCTGTTATCAAAATATAACATTTTTAAAATCCTATCATGATTGAAGAAGTTGGAGTAAAAATTACCAATTTCTCAAAAAAAAGTCTAAGTTC
This sequence comes from Ruditapes philippinarum, assembly GCF_026571515.1. NCBI lineage: Eukaryota > Metazoa > Mollusca > Bivalvia > Venerida > Veneridae > Ruditapes > Ruditapes philippinarum. Next base: position 208,101 of record NW_026854342.1, read on the forward strand.
AAAAGGGGCAAAATTCTGGAAATAGTCTTGCTAGAGTATTGAACACTCACAAATGTTGAGTAATAATAAGAAACATTTATATGACAAATGTTGAGTGATAATAAGAAACATTTATATGAAGTTTGAAGTAGATACATCAGAAAAAGAAGTTATTCAAAAAAAAATGTTTTTTTCATGAAAATTTTAAGTTCAAGGGAGGTAATTCTGATAAATTTTGCGCTAGAGCTGTAAACCTTGTCACATATGATGTGGTTGATGACAAGCAACTTATATTTAAAGTTTGAAGAAAATACCTTAAGAAATAAAGAACTTATAGTGAAAAAAAACTTAAAAACTAGAATCAGAAATCTTGAAATTCAGTCTATTTGTTGCCATAGCAACCAGAATTTTCAACATAGGAAGATAAGAAAAGGATGTGCATTATTTCCATACTGCCATCTACCCATATGTCAAGTTTCATAAACATACTTTCAGTACTTTTTGTGTTATCACTGGATCCAAGTTATGTGTAAAATTTGCCATATTTTCAGTTTATTTGTTGCCATAGCAACCAGAATTTTCAACATAGGAAGAAAAGAAAAAGACGTGCATAATCTCCATACTGCCCACTATCCATATATCAAGTTTCATAAAAATATTTTCAGTACTTTTTGCGTTATCGCGGGATCCAGGTTATGTGTAAAATTTGCCATATTTTCAGTCTATTTGTTGCCATAGCAACCAGAATTTTCAACATAGGAAGAAAAGAAAAAGACGTGCATAATCTCCATACTGCCATCTATCCATATATCAAGTTTCATTAAAATATTTTCAGTACTTTTTGCGTTATCGCGGGATCCAGTTTTGTGGACGGACGGACTGACGGACGGACAGACGGACGGACGGACTGACGGACGGACAGACAGACAGACGGACGGAGGGTAAACCTAAAGTCCCCTCCGGTAAACCGGTAGGGGACTAATAATAACAATATTTATAGGGATGAAGACTGTGGAGTGACACACTGTAACACTTAAAGGTATGAAAAGAAAATGAAAAGCTGTCAAACATATCTCAAATATAAAGAGAAATGTAAAAACTAAAGTAAATCTGATCAAGTCTAAAATAATTCTGAACAAAAAATCTTCATTGCAAAACAAAAGAATCACAAGAACTTCAAAATTGGTCAAATAAATTCATGTTTTTTTGGGTAATTCTTATTATGTAAATGATTTTCATATTAAAAATAAAATACACAGAGAATGTTAAACAGTCCAAGATAATCTACCTCAAAATATCAATAACGTTCTATGCTGGTGGCAAAAACTATATACCGTAATAATTCTATTTAGCGCCCATCCTCTAATAGACGCCCACCCCCCATATTTTGGACAAAAAACGGCCATTTTTCAGCCCAAAGTTGAAAAATTAACTGCCCCTTTTAAACGCCCATCCCCTGATTTGAGTACAATTGAGCTTACCTTTACAATTCAAGTTTCCTTATTTCCGTTTTCACGTAGGAACGAACTTCCTTTTTCTTGTCTTTTTTTCCGTAAAGTTTATATGTACACGGTATTTCAATGCCACCACCTTTTACAAAAGTTCCTTTTGATGACGAACGCGGTTCTCCAAGTATTTCGGCACTGATTTCTACAATAAGTCCATCTTTGAATAATTTTGTAAGAGGCTGACATAATCCCTCCGGTATATCTCCAACAAGAGATCCATTATTTTTTACGATAATTGCGCTATCACTATGTTCATTTTCTGGTTCCAAATTACACTGAAGTATAGTTCCGACTGGGCATGTATATTTGTAAACGTGATATCCCTTAATAACAGATTTTATAGACACAAGCATAGGTGTTGCCATAATTCAATGTGTTTTGTGTATAAGATATATATACATGTATAAAAAATAACCATTCCGAGATGCCAAAACTCACGCGCCTATTTCATTACGTCAGCAAGGTCGACGTGCGTGGTTCAATGTATTGGGGCCCAACATGGGAGATTAGTTCTGATTAAAATTATTTTGAACAATAGACGATTGTCTTTTTATATCAAAATCCCGCATCAATCCCTTAAGGAACATATATGCTTGTGTCAGTAAAATCGGTCAGAACTATTCTTACTTTTTTTTAACAATTAGATCTATATTGGCGGGTAAAAAATGCATAATGATCGGACTCAAAATATTCCATTGACTTTTTGAATTGTATAGAACATCCCAGATTACAGAGTTAATTGGTAACCTTACATAAATATTTCGTTGGGAAAAATCATAATATTTTTGCAGTAAAAATGCGTGAGGCTCATTTTTTATTCCCGTGCTCGGAAACCGGACTCTACATGCACGGTATTAAAGTGCGGAAAAGAACAGACTTAAGCCGGTACGTTACGATACCGAAATCGACTTTAGCGTTGTCTGCAATTATAAATCAACATCCGCTCTATCTTCGGATTCGTTATGAGGGGCGAGTGGATTTATAAAGCCTTGCTTAGAAAATTAGTTTGTCTTATGAAGATGCGTCTCCAATTAACGCCCATCCCCAACTTTCGAAAAGTCTATGATTCTAATAAAAGTCTGGGCGCTAAATAGAATTATTAAGGTATTTCAATTCAAGCAGGCACAGTGCTTTTTTTTTCAGGGGAGGATGGCTTTTTTTATATTTCAATGTGATAAATGATTTTTCACATCTGAGAGACTGTAAGGGTTGGGGGAAGCGGGGAGACGTTAACAAATAAGTTTATTGTAAGATCCTGTATATCAATTCTGTTCTGTAAATGACATACTAGATATTGGAACTGACAAAGTTAATCAACTTAAACAAGCTATTGATTGCATGACTGAAAACAAATACTCAGCCAATTTCTGTAGCCTTCAAGATAAAACAAAAATATGATAAAATCTCTCAAAGGGATAAGTCTAAGAAGCTGTTTCAATAACATTATCGTTAGAAAATCAATTACTGCTATCTATAAGCATTACTGTCAGGTTCCTTTAGTTTATGACATAAATTAACTATTGATTAAATAGTTATTTCTTTATTTGTTTCCTAATACATCTGTCATTGCTTCAATTGAATCACTCCAATATGTACTTTAAAGGCGTCTACAAGGGTTAGATATAGACATAGAGCAGACTGAAAACTACAAAATAGAATTTATTTTAACTCAATAATTTATTATGCCTATGTACTGTTTGGCAACATAGTGTCCTAAAATATTTGAATATTTGATGACCTTTAGTCTTAACTTTTCACTCTGAGAAATTTGAATTTAGTATAACATAGTTACAAGATTGATCACTGGTTACATTGTGTTGTCTGATGATAACCTTAGTAAAGCAGTTGAGGAGAAGTTTATACAAGTTTTGTGACAGACGGACAGATGGACAGACATTATAAGAAGATACTTATATGTAGCTACTTCATTGTTCTCTCTATAGGTCTTTTTAGCCATAAAGCTCACCTATTGTTCCTGTAGCTACAAAAGTATCTAAATGTTTGCTCGGACAGACATTAAACGACAGAAATGGGATTCCTTTATAAAATGTTGCCTCTACTCTGCAGCAGGCAACACAAAAATTACCAGTATATATAATTTATTTGTAACACTTGTCTTGCTAGACTCAGTAACAAGGGAAGCTAGTAAGGTTCAAGTCCTGATGAAACATTTTTTCCCTAATATTTTCTTTTTTTTACATTTTGATTATATTTTGCCAAACTTGACCACTTTGTGTTATAATGCATTTTTATTGACCACATTGCACCACTTGACATGAATTAATGAACAATTACATTATAAGTTACCAAAGTTATGAAAAATAAGATACACAGCCTTAATTAAACAAAAAATGCTACACATAATTTAAAAAAAGAAATAAGTAGTTAATTCAAGAAATCTTTTTTTTAAATGTTTTATTGAGAATTCACTTGAAACAACACATTTACAATTCCATCATATTATGAAACTTACAACTTAAAGGCCATTGGACATATAATATTATCAATTAAACTTTCGAGGACTTTACTTAATAATTATTAAATACCAACAGGGCAAAATGTAATAAATTGCAACACTAATGAAAATCCTCATGAAATTAATCAGACCCAGGTCAATATTGCCAAACAATAGTTCAATCTATACAAAAAAAAAATTCACTTAGGGCATAAATACTCATTTACAATGAAAATAGATAATGGCATAAGCTGTATATCTATGCAAAGAATAAAAAAAAACTTTTCTCTAGAGTGCGACAAAATAAACACAAAGACATATTGAAGAAAATAACATTAAGCTATTTAGCTCTCTAAGTTAGAGATATATGTTCTGCGAAATGATAAAAACAGCCCCCTGGGAACTATATAATACTATAAACACTGTACCATCATATTTTCTGACAAGTTCTACATCACATGTTCCTGCTTTAAAACACTCATCAAAGTAAGTAATTTCTCTCACTTTCCTAGGAAATAATTCAATTTACTTAAACCATGCCCAAACATTTTCTGACTGATTTATTGATCAAGGATTTAGCGTATTTATATATAATGATTTACATATAGTTCAAACAATAATGTTGTTACTCGGCCTAATTGGAGATGATCTTGAATTTCTGTTTTAAAACAGAAGCCGCCAATAACTTAGTCTTCTTTTGTCTGGCAGTTTTGGCATACAATTTAGGGAATGGGAATTGTTGCAATATATTCTGCAAGTTTTTTTCCAACTAAAAGGCAAATCTTTATTTTACTCTACTATAAAAAACAATTAGAATCTTAATATTTGCCCATATTGTCCTAAATTAATATGACATTTCATTTATAACTTTAAATACATTAATTTTAATCAAGAGATTCTGGAAATATTTTTCTTTGCGCTTTATTCTAGGTCACTGAGATAACAGTGTTTCTTTAAGTTCAATATAATATCTAAAGGTGATTTCATGAGCAATAATTGCTGGGCATATCTGAAAGTTATAATAGGCCTTTTTGAAAGTACTATAGGCTAATTTGCTGTGAATGACCCTCATGACTTTTTTTCTGTATGCAAAACAGCTAGTGTCTGAGACTTCCAGGCATATCTGAAGCTTTTTTTACACGAAAATTGGAAACAAAAATTAGGACTGCTATATAATAATAATACTGATGGAATATTATGGGGAAAAAACAGGATTGAAAAATTGCTGAATCTGCTAATTTTCACCCAACTTCAAATTGAATCATGTCATTGAATGGCAGCATGGCAGAGTGGTAAACATGTCAGACTAAAAATGCCAAGGATTGCTGGTTGCATGGGTTCGAAACCTGTCAGGGGCAAACCGTTATTTCCATGAGCAAGAAACTTAAAAGCTTACACTCATTCAGCTCATGCAGTACTGGCTGGTTCCGGAAACGGATTCAAGAGTGTTTCAATAAGCTTATACAGTATTAGCTTCCAGCACAATCAAACTAAAATAAATTTGTATAAACTAAATTGAATTCTTGATTGTCATGCTTAAAAACAGTTTTCAATTCATATTCATTTTGTATATTGACTAATGTAAAAACAAGAGACAATGCAGATAATATTGTGCTGAAATCTTATACATGTACTTCCTTTTAAGCAATTAATTTACCAGAGACAAAAATAAACGCGACATAGAATTTTGACATGCAGAAGATAATAAGATATTATAGACTTCCAAAACAATAATATAGCGAGACAAAATAATGAATCTCTTTGAATATTCAAACTGTTTCTTGTCAATTTAAATGACATCCCTAAAACCATTAATTTTCATTCATCTTTATTCTAGATCACCCTGGTATTGACTTAAAACAATAAGACTCTGGTAAGAGGGTAATATGGCTGAGAAAAATGTAAAATGCTCCCAGAAACATTATTGTGTGTAATCATAATTTAACAAAGCAAGATAATCAGTTCATAGTAAAAACTTTTATATGATTTATGGTCTAGCTTTTTGTAAACTTTCAAGATTTTATAATGGGTGAGGATTAGATTGAATTTACTCCTTGATGCTATTTGAAGTATGATATAAAGGCATCTGGGAAGCATGATTTACAAAATTATGATTTAGACATTATGTTAATAATAAGATATATGATTTGTTAAAGTATAAATAACAAGATAAATAACTAAATAAACAAAATAAATACATAAATAGGATAAATACACATAATGAAATTTAAACCTAAATCAAAACCTCTTTGAAAAAATTGACATGTCCCTCTTAAATTGGTAGGAAAACAAATTATTAGAATTTCCTAATAGCTGCCGGAGTCACAATTTGACACATTATTCAATCAACTCAGCACTTTAATCAAGTAATATAATATGAATATAATATCATTGTCAGCTCAATTATTATCATTCTTATTGAGAATAATCTAATTTGTTATGTTATATCTCATTTTCAGTTTATTAATTCAGTATTTTTTACAGATATAAGTGTCAATAATCTCACTATCCATGACATTAAAGAGTTACTGCGGCTGCTACCTAATTAAGACTGTAACAATTGTCTTGTACAATGTGAAATATCAGTCTCTCTAGTAACCTGCTGAATTAATATAATGGATTAGCCCTTCTTTTGGAATTGGAGCAGTTCATTTCAAGTTTAAGGGATTTCTATAACAAAATATTAGTCTCTCTAGTAACCTGCTCAATCAATGTAATAGATCTGCCCTTCTTTGAAATTGGAACGGTTCATTTTAAGTTTAAGGGATTTCTATTTCAAAATACAAGAGCACAGCAAGGGCTGGGAAATAATACACCAACATGACAATTTGCTTGTGCAATCAGATACAGATTGGGCTCAGCATAATGCTAACAGATAGACATCCAGGTGCATATCAATAAGGTCAAAATGTTTTTTAGACATATAAAAAAATTAGTGCAATAGTTCAGATTGCACAAAAGCACAGGTTGGTCTGGCTCATACTGATGGCAGAGGCTTTACCTCTGTACCAGCCCTTTTGGTAACATGCTCTTTGGTATTTCTATTATTATACTTCTGATTAAACTGTAAATTATAACAGTTATTGCTTGGATCCTTCTCTCCTTTAATTAGATTATTCTGTCTTCTCAAATTTTTGGTTAGATGCCCTTAACTTGGTGCCTTTGTGTTAATTATCAGCGTGGCTCAGGGTTAAGCTGGGGGCTGCTGTCAGAAAACGTTTTTGATCTTTATTCTCCATTATTTTTTAATCATTTCAGTTCCAGAAGGTTGAGGGTCAATAACCAGTTAAATTAAGCAGGACATAATCAGACTTGTTAATGTATATCAGTTATGACAAGGTTACATTCTGACAACAGTTTTGCTAACGACCAGTTGCCATAATAAAACACCTTTAATGTAATTAGGTAATTTTCTAGATCATTAACAGAAGTCCCTGGAATAGATTTTGATGTATAATTCATTTACTCCACATTGATATTGACATAAAAATTACTATCTGGACCATTGGGAATGGTTGTCTGACTTTGTATATAAAGTGCATCATGTAAATTTAGAAATACTTGTATGAGCATAATTAATTCATTCAGTCGCAAATTTTGTCATAATATCTTAACAATAGCTGCAGATATAACAGAAATTTACAGAATGATAAAATATTAAACATGATCATGAAACTTCTATAGACACTAGCTATAAGTTCTGTAGAAGTTATTGATAAAGAGATTCAAATATTCTAGTAACTCCCATTTTATATTGATTCATTTCTCATGGCAGTTTATAGTTTTAAGTTTATCATGAAATGAACTTGGCGTTTAACAAAAAATGATGAAAAACTTTGGAATCACCCAAAATCTAGTTTTTCCATGTTAACATGTGGTCTTTTACCTAATTTTGGTGAAAAATTGTTGTTTTGTAACATTTATAATTTTTTTAGTTAACCCTTTCCCCCATGAGCATATTGTGAAAATGGCCATTTTCACTGAAAAGCCTCCTCTTACAAGTTCAAACTGCTATGAAACTATGAAAAATGCTTCAATACTAATCAAACTTGGCAGAAATGTTGACTGGACCATTGCCTTTGTAACGACATGCTCAGTCTAAAATTTCCTGTTACCATGGCAATGAGGGGACATCTCAAAATTGCCAAAATACACTATTTTGCCTCAATTTTTTCCATCAAAATTTATTTCAAAGTGCTGCAACTTCTCAAGGGATTGAGATAGGGTAAAGGCTTTTCAGCGTTGGTTACACGTTACCTTATGATCGACCTGGGGTCATTTTAAGCCTCTTACAAGTCCAAAATTTTCTTGGCGATGAATGGGACTCAGCCCCCCTTCAAACCCCCCAAACAGAAGGGGGCACATCCCCCTTCTGGCAACCCCCTGATGTATCTTTTGGATGGGGGACGGCGCGGAAAAAGTGCTCACTTTTTTTAGCAACATTTCTCAAACGAAAACATGTGTTTGGGGTTCAAATAGGACATTTTTTCACTATTTCAGGCCTAAAAAAAAAGGGGGGGGGGGGGTCGAAAATGCGTTGTTTCGCGTATATATGAGGTAAAGGGTTAACATCAATGTATAGTTCTTCAGTCATGAGCTATTTCCTATACTGGACATTAGAATTTACCTGACAGCCTTGGATGTAAATTCTTCCTTTTTATATTGATCATTTTAAATATACTTTCTCTTATTTGATTTGGTATTAATAAAACTAATGGCATCAGATTTATGTCCTTTCAGTAAATTGCTGTTCAAGGAGGTGCAGGTGTGGGGGTATATGGGTGTGGGGGATGGATGGTTTGGGGTGTGGGTATAATGTATGGTTCCCTGGATATTAAAGTTCTGTAACCTATCTACTATTGGCCTTCACTGAGTTAGACTTAATGTGATATAAAAACTGACATATAAAAAACTTTTGGGAACAGACAATACTGCTATGATCTGGTTCTGACACAAGCAAAAGAGTACAGATAATTACTGAAATATAATGAAACTATCAATATTTTATTAGAAACCAGTTGTACCCTCCAGTCAGTCATAAAACCTCTCCTTAGGTATCTAATTAGTTTTTTAAACGGCAAAAGTTCCATTAAGATTAAATAACTATCAAATACTTTTTATTTTTACATTTAGACAATAATGCACACATTCAGACTCTTATATAATGCTGAATGTGCAAGTATTTTCAATAAGTATCATTTTAATCCTTAATTTGCAGAATGAATCTCTCTCTTTTTTTAAGTCAGAACAATGCATATACTTTATATATCTAGACTCAGATGTTTAAGTGTGACTTTAAGAGTTGTTAATTATACTATATGAAACCTTTATATGCATTGTATATTAACTTTAGTCATAAAACTATTAAGAGTTTCTAATATAGCACTCTCAATACATTCTCTGGCATTTATCAATAATGTAGCATCTTCTTAAATTTCTGCATTTTCAGTTACTAATTCTATGGCAATTGTTTGCTGACATATCAGTTTTCTACTTGTCTCATGTAACAGTATATGTATGACAGTAAATGTGAAATTGATAGGTTTAAAACCCTGTTATTTTATAGAATTGCAGACAATCTTTTGTATGACAGTAATTTATTTATAACATGTTATTTTATAGAATTGCAGACAATCAAATAAAAATTTGTATTTTGTTTGGAAGTTATTTCTGGCTTTGCCTCTTGATTAAAGAGATTTTAAAGCAATCAAAGTTTAATATACTTTAATTCAATAGTTCTAACATCACTTGAGAGTTTGTTTTAATACCTAAGAGAAAAAGTTTTTACTTGTTTTTATTATACTTTTATGAGGAAAAGGAAGTACTAAATTACTAAGTGAATTGGCCTGAACTCTAAGATCTACACATTATTAGCCATGCAAAGAAACCTGCAGGACACATGAATGGCTATAGATCAAGAGAAAAGGAATATTCTTCAAGTGTGCAAAAGTAACTTTGTCACTTCAATGAGGAGATGATGTGTAGCATGCATGATTGTCCTAGGCTAACAAACAATTTTATAATAGACTCAAGTTCTTTTGTGAATTTTGTATCTGTGTTGAAGTAATATAATAACAAGTGAACCCAAATTGCTAATAGACATACATGGGACTGAAATGAAATCAGGGGCCATTTCTATTTTATTTTCTAAAACAAAAATAAGTAAAAAACCTTTGATATGCAGTTTCAGATAGGCCAAATCCTCAATTATCATGTAAAGTTTGATATAGTCTTGTTTAAATATAGAGGGCAGTGTGATATAGCTTTATCGACAGCATGAAATAGCCATGTAGATTACCAAATATTGAGGTATATAAAAGGCAATATGATATAGCATGTTTTTATATTTCATACTAAATGTACATACCATCAGCATCTTTGGCTTCAAGATTTCTAGCTTGTAACACTGTAACATTCAGGATAACTATTGGAGGCTGAAAGACAATGAACAAAATAAATCAATCAATAACTAATTGGGACTAATGTGAAATTAATGACATGCTGCTGAAAGCAGCTTCTAAGGATATAAGAAAAAACAAGAAAACCTCAAATAATAAAGACTTGCAGAGTTTATTTAAATAGATAAGAGATAATAGTTACATTTTTAAACGAAATAATTTTTATAAATTATTTGTATTTTACACAGAATTAACTTACTAAATTCATTATTCAACTATAAATTTGATAGAAAAATTATTAACTCAATATACGATATACTCAGTTGTAAATCAATAGACTGTCACAATGTGAATAGGCTAAGTTTTAACTCAATTGAAACTGTCACAATGTCACTTGACTAAGCTTTAACTCAATTAAGAATGTCATAATGTCAAAAAGACTAAGTTTTAACTCAATTAGACTGTCACAATGTCAATAGACTAAGTTTTAACTCAATTTAGACTGTCACAATGTCACTTGACTAAGTTTTAACTCAATTAAGACTGTCACAATGTCACTTGACTAAGTTTAAACTCAATTAAGAATGTCACAATGTCAACAGACTAAGTTTTAACTCAAATAAGACTGTCATAATGTCAATTGACTAAGTTTTAACTTAATTAAGACTGTAACAATGTCAATGGACTTAGTTCTAACTAAATTAAGACTGTCACAATGCCAATTGACTAAGTTTTAACTGAATTAAGACCTCCACAATGTCAAAGTTCTTACTCAATTTAGACTGTCACAATGTCACCAACCTAAGTTTAACTCAATTAAGACTGTCACAATGCCACTTGACTAAGTTTAAACTTATTTAAGACTGTCACAATGCCAACTAAGTTTTAACTCAATTAAGACTGTCACAATGTCACTTGACTAAGTTTTAACTCAATTAAGACTGTCACAATGTCAAATGATGAAGTTTTAACTTAATTAAGACTATAACAATGTAACTTGATTAAGTTTTCACTGAATTAAGACTGTCATGATTTCAATAGACTAAATTTTTACTGTTGAAGTGTTAACAGACTTAGTATTACCTTAACAGATTGTGGCAATATAAATATACTTAGAATTAACTTATTATACTCAGTGTTAATAGACTGTAACAATGTCAACAGACTAAGTTTTAATTGATTTGACTGAGTATTTACTCAAAAGACTCAACTCAGTAGACTGTCACACTGATGCAGAATCTAGTTTAACTAGTGTGACATGAAAACATGTTTGAAGCAATACAGAACCTTGGGTGCCAAATATCTATCAAATCATTGTACAGTTAACTAGATTAAAAACAAGACAGAGTGAAAGCAGACCATATAACAAAGTAGGTGATGTCTATGTTAGTCTGTGACACTCAGATAAATGTGACACAAGGCAGAAATGTCACATTTGGTAACAGGTAACATACAAATTAACAATGATGAACTGGCTGTATTTTCACAGTTTGTTTATCACATTATTCAATTTACCCACACAGAGCCCTGTAATTTGTTCAATACAGATTGACATGTTTCATTGAAACATCCACTTCATTATGACAATATCAAAGCAAAATTTAGCTTTGATGTGCAGCAATTCATTAGTTGTACTTGTAAATCTCATCTGTGGCACAAACAGACATCTTACTCAATGAGGAATCCTGATATAATTCAACATCACACTTTAAAACAATTCAATTACATTTCAGAAAATTCAAAAACCAGAACCTTAAGCATTCCTTATCTGCCTATGTACAAAACTAAATTCATTGGATGTTATGAGGAGTTACACCTCTCCTTTTCCCTTTTGAAATCACATGTTAAGATTGTACAAGAGCAGGCTTTCTACTGCCTCTACCAAAAAAAACTAGGGAAAAAGTAGGGCATTTTTTTACCAAAAAGTAGGGCAAAGTAGGGATTTCTAATGTTAAAAACTAGGGATAAAGTAGGAATTTCTTACCTTTTTAGTTAAGAATTAGCAAAACATAAAATCACCAAGACCACATCAGGCTGTGTGTATCTTCAGTTCAGTCCATGCTTGAAAGACAGGCACCTCATAGGCAGAATATTGCTGAATGTTTTGCCAAGGCACCATGAGCAGAGCTGCATCAGTACTAAGGGTGTAGTACTTAAGTACCAGTACCAGTACTTGCCAAGTTTTGCAGTACCATTTCCAGTACTAGTACTGGATTTTAGCTCAGTACTGCAGTACCAGTACTTTTTTGGGGGAAGTAATTAAGTACCAGTACTAATACTTTTATATATTCATCAAAGTTTGAATAAATACACAGTGTCATACAAAATAATTGCAAACATTATTCAACAAAGAAATAAAATCATTTACTTTAAAGTTGACATTACATTTTTACAACTTAAATGAACAAACATACTTTTTTACAAACAATAATCATCATATATTCATGTCATATGTTATTGTTTTGTAACCAGTCAACTGTAATACAATGCAATAATCTTACATTTTAAACCCACCAGTCTTTTTGTTGCCTTTTACACCTTCACACCTCTGTTCAATTTATACCAAAGTAAATAACTTTTTTATGGTGCTAACAATATCACTTGAAATATGATTATTTAGAATAGAAGTAATAAATTAGTGTTTATTTTGCTTTTTTTTTACTAGTAAATACAAAGTAATAAGATCGCAATACGAATATTTTACCAGTAAAGAGTTATTGACTCTGTTTATCTCAATTTAATTTTACTTTAAGTCTTTGGTGCTTTTTTATGATGATTATTATGTTAACATTTGAAGGAATATTGCAGCAAATTATTTATAGATTTGATAACTTACTTTTTCACAAAAATAAAATAATACATGGAATTTACAGCTTTACTTTATGAATAAAAATAATGACATTTTTATCAAAACCAAAAATACTGCCTAGTAATGCAGTAGCAGTACCACTTTTTTAAGACAGTAATGCAGTACCAGTACCTGAGTAGTAGCAAAATTTTGTAAGAGTAATTCAGTATCAGTACCAGTACTTGCAAAATTGCTCCAGTACATACTGAGGTACCAGTACCAGTAATGCAGCTCTGACCATGAGTCTTTCAAGGATGGACATCACAAGGAGACACTAACACACCTTAACTACTCATCAATTGCAACTGAAAATACAACTGAAACACCATTTTAAATATCTCCTTTTTTTTCATTTCATTTCAAAATGAAAAAGTAGGGATAATAGGGCTATTTTAGAAAAAAGTAGGGCAAAGTAGGGATCAAAAGAAAAAAGTAGGGAAAAGTAGGAAAAGTAGGAAAAGTAGGGACCAGTAGAAAGCCTGCAAGAGCTGCCAGTAGGATAGTGCGCTCTACTTATCTCAGTGCTTTATAGTAAACAAGAGCTTGGATAATATAGATTTTCTAATTTCAAAAAGGGCCATAATTCTGTCAAAATACATGTTAAGAGTTATGAGCCTTGGTAGTGTCCTTCTATTATGCTCTTGCATAAGTGTGTGAAGTTTTCACACATTCCTTTCAGTTGTTTTGGAGTTACCAACTTGAACGCAAAAACTTAACCAGTGTTATGGCGACGGCGGCGGTAACACTTACGCCCACACCTGGGTGTGCACAATAGCTCAAAATGTGATTTGGTAAAGGTCAACACCTTTCTTCTTGAACAATTCTAGTTTAACTCCTAAAAACATCAAAGAAAATTTAAATATTGTACAACAGACGGATAATCAATTTGTTGTTCCTAGATGTCTTTTTTTCATATTCAATTTTTAAGTTTCTTTTAAGTGAATGCAATATTACAATATAAAACATTGTGTGGCATACCTTCTCTTTAGTGGCTTGTGCTAAGAGGCGAGCATGATCCTCGGGAGAGATTTTGAAGGCCTCTTGTGCATACTGGTAGAGATCCTGTATAAATGGTAGATGACCTCCGATGGTCACGCCAATCTTATGTTTGATGGTGTACAATACTTCCACATACAGCAGCTCAAACTGTAAAATTAGTGTCTATTATTATTATCATGTCTTTTACATCAACATATATCAAAGATACATCGATAAATTAAAAATTTATAAATTACTTATACTTTAAATATTAATTACTTGTCTGTAATTCTTTTTCATTATTTAAAACCTGTTTAAATGCTTTCAGTAAAAAAAACATGATTGTGTCTTAATTATAAATACCCATTGCATGATTTTTGCTGACCAGTTTTTGTCATTCTATGAAATTTGCTTCTGCACATAAATTATATTTTGGGTGAAATTTCATAATTTCTAAATTATTAATTTTCTAAAATGGGTATTGGTTATTGATCAACAGAAAATAATTGATACATTAATATCATTTCTATCGATGACAGCTCTTATAATTATCCTGGATTTACAGCGACAATAAGTAAGAATATATTGCACAACCTCAACACATTTTTTGGGCATCAAATACTATTGTTATACAATACATTTATATAGTTTATAAAATCAGTAATTTGAGGGTATAAAAGGTTATACACTAATCAAATGTACATGATATGATGTATATGACAACAGGGAATGTATATGACAACAGGGAACGTGTTTTTATGTTTAACTATGATACAAAAGAGAAAGAACACCAAAACACTCGGCAATCTGATTTATACTCGGGGGCTACGCCCCCTCGTACAAATCAGATAGCCTTGTGTTTCGGTGCTCTTTCTATTACATATACCACACCATAATATCATAAATTATCGTACTCATAAATTAATTTCATTTCCTTATTTTCTCACAAAAATATATTGTGAACTCAAGAAATCTGATTAACTGTATGTTCCCAAAGGAAACACGCTAATTCAAAAGGCCCTGATTGTACAACACTAAAATCATTAAAATTGCCCCGCGCTTCTTAAAAGTTGTTTGGTTTTCTTATTAACTTATCGTCAATAATAACTTACCTTATCAAAAAAATCATTATACAATTACTGATGGATGTATGGGAGAAAATAGCCTTCCTGAAGTAAATATTATATAAATACCTCGGCTAGCACCTCCAGTCTTATTTACGTCATTCTAGCTATCTTTTCCCATATATCATCTCAGCAACTTGTATACTAACAACAGTCAACATCTACCTCTTTTCTGGAGAGATCTGGTAATCTAGGTTTCTGTACAAACTGTGTCTCAGAGGGAGGTGGCTTTGTGCTGTCCCTGTCATCCTGAAATATATAATTAGATGAAATATAATATCTGAGATAATACAGTGAAATATATACAGGGAATATAATATCTGAGATAATGCAGTGAAATATATACAGATGGAATATAATATCTGAGATAATACAGTGAAATATATACAGGGAATATAATATCTGAGATAATGCAGTGAAATATATACAGGGAATATAATATCTGAGATAATACAGTGAAATATATATACAGGGAATATAATATCTGAGATAATACAGTTAAACATATATACAGGGAATATAATATCTGAGATAATACAGTGAAATATATACAGGGAATATAATATCTGAGATAACACAGTTAAATATTATATACAGGGAATATAATATCTGAGATAATACAGTGAAATATATACAGATGGAATATAATATCTGAGATAATACAGTTAAACATTATACAGATGGAATATAATATCTGAGATAATACAGTTAAACATTATATACAGGGAATATAATATCTGAGATAATACAGTGAAATATATACAGGGAATATAATATCTGAGATAATACAGTGAAATATATACAGATGGAATATAATATCTGAGATAATACAATGAAATATATATACAGGGAATATAATATCTGAGATAATACAGTGAAATATATACAGATGGAATATAATATCTGAGATAATACAGTGAAATATATATATATACAGGGAATATAATATCTGAGATAATACAGTGAAATATATATACAGGGAATATAATATCTGAGATAATACACTGAAATATATACAGATGAAATATAATATCTGAGATAATACAGTGAAATATATATACAGGGAATATAATATCTGAGATAATACAGTGAAGTATATACAGATGGAATATAATATCTGAGATAATACAGTGAAATATATATACAGGGAATATAATATCTGAGATAATACAGTGAAATATATACAGATGGAATATAATATCTGAGATAATACAGTGAAATATATACAGGGAATATAATATCTGAGATAATGCAGTGAAATATATACAGGGAATATAATATCTGAGATAATACAGTGAAATATATATACAGGGAATATAATATCTGAGATAATACAGTTAAACATATATACAGGGAATATAATATCTGAGATAATACAGTGAAATATATACAGGGAATATAATATCTGAGATAATACAGTTAAATATTATATACAGGGAATATAATATCTGAGATAATACAGTGAAATATATACAGATGGAATATAATATCTGAGATAATACAGTGAAATATATACAGATGGAATATAATATCTGAGATAATACAGTTAAACATTATATACAGGGAATATAATATCTGAGATAATACAGTGAAATATATACAGGGAATATAATATCTGAGATAATACAGTGAAATATATACAGATGGAATATAATATCTGAGATAATACAATGAAATATATATACAGGGAATATAATATCTGAGATAATACAGTGAAATATATACAGATGGAATATAATATCTGAGATAATACAGTGAAATATATATACAGGGAATATAATATCTGAGATAATACAGTGAAATATATACAGAAGGAATATAATATCTGAGATAATACACTGAAATATATACAGATGAAATATAATATCTGAGATAATACAGTGAAATATATATATACAGGGAATATAATATCTGAGATAATACAGTGAAATATATACAGATGGAATATAATATCTGAGATAATACAGTGAAATATATATACAGGGAATATAATATCTGAGATAATACAGTGAAATATATATACAGGGAATATAATATCTGAGATAATACAGTGAAATATATATACAGGGAATATAATATCTGAGATAATACAGTGAAGTATATACAGATGGAATATAATATCTGAGATAATACAGTGAAATATATATACAGGGAATATAATATCTGAGATAATACAGTGAAATATATATACAGGGAATATAATATCTGAGATAATACAGTGAAATATATACAGACGGAATATAATATCTGAGATAATACAGAGAAATATATACAGGGAATATAATATCTGAGATGATACAGTGAAATAACCCAACGTATATTAATTAATATTCGCTTTATTCGCGGATGGCCACGAAGCGCGAATATTTGTTTGCGCGAATAAGTCTGTATGATTTCGCGAATAAATTGGAGAGAAATTTTTATTTTAGACATGGTTATGCAAAGCTACTTGACTGGATATATTAGAATTTTACGGGCACCTGTTAGGAAGTAATGAATTGTTATGAATATTGCCATAAAGCAATAAAAACACAAAC
Organism: Ruditapes philippinarum; assembly: GCF_026571515.1. NCBI lineage: Eukaryota > Metazoa > Mollusca > Bivalvia > Venerida > Veneridae > Ruditapes > Ruditapes philippinarum. The sequence continues at coordinate 225,928 of NW_026854342.1, forward strand.
TAAGTAAACTACTACTATTTTATAAATATCAAAAGAACTCTATGTCAATATAAGGTAATATAAGATATGAGATAATACAGTTAAACATATATACAGAGAATATAATATCTGAGATAATACAGTGAAACATAATTATATACAGAGAATATAATATCTGAGATAATACAGTGAAATATATACAGAGAATATAATATCTGAGATGATACAGTTAAACATATATACAGAGAATATAAGATATGAGATAATACAGTGAAATATATATACAGAGAATATAATATCTGAGATAATACAGTGAAATATATACAGAGAATATAATATCTGAGATAATACAGTGAAATATATACAGGGAATATAATATCTGAGATAATACAGTTAAACATATATACAGAGAATATAAGATATGAGATAATACAGTGAAATATATATACAGAGAATATAATATCTGAGATAATACAGTGAAATATATACAGAGAATATAATATCTGAGATAATACAGTGAAATATATACAGGGAATATAATATCTGAGATAATACAATGAAATATATACAGAGAATATAAGATATGAGATAATACAGTGAAATATATATACAGAGAATATAATATCTGAGATAATACAGTTAAACATATATACAGAGAATATAATATCTGAGATAATACAATGAAATATATATACAGAGAATATAAGATATGAGATAATACAGTTAAACATATATACAGGGAATATAATATCTGAGATAATACAGTGAATTATATACAGGGAATATTAAATTTGTGATAATACATTGTACAGTGAAACAATCGATCACATAACTAGAAATGTGTCCATAGGACACGGGTGCCCCCACCGCGCCACTGTTCTGTCAATCTTATGACTCTAGGTCAAATATTTTTTGAAAACTAAAAATCTTTTACTAAGTAAAGGGCAAGAACTTTACAAATACTGAATAAATCCACAAGCACACCCCAAGGTGTATAAGTACACATGCTGACCAACATTCTTGCAAACTTTCAGGCCTACAAGTGAAATACTTTTTTGAGCTATGCGTGAACAAGTTGAAAATTGCAAATTTATACTACTGTAAGTCAAGGGCAATAACAAAACTGAAAAAAATCCACATGCAAAGTCCCAGGTGCATAGCTTCACAGTGATGTGAATCATTATTCCTGTAATTTAGTGATGTTGATCATTATTCCTGTAAAGTTGGTTGATTCTAACTCAAGCACTCAAGGAACAAAAGATGAACAAGTACATTTAACAATTATTTAGCATAGTTTAAGGGTTAAAGAAATAAACTGTGTTACCAAAAAATTACAGCTTGCCTTACAAATATCATCTTGGCTCAGAAATGTAAAACGCTTTATTCAACACTCTAGGCAAATCAGAGATATTGACCAAATTTTTCAATATTTACATAGCAAATGTGATATTAGCAAGAACAAATATTGGCTTAACATACCACATTTTACTTGGCAATTCAAATATGGGCACATTACTGGTTAGGGACTACCAAAACTGGACAACCACCAAACCCGGACGGCCCCGAAAATGCTTGATTTAGAATTTTCTTTGTTCAATGGTTGTCAGTCACTTTTTTATCAACAATAAATGCATGTTTCTTCTATAATTAAGTAAATAAATTTATTTCAACCTCCGTAAATGGTAATATTTTAATGTCTATTTCAAGAATGTTGACGTTGAAATTCGGGGGTCAAGAAAGCAATGCCTGACCTCATATAACAGCAATAATTATTTGCAAAGTAAACAATAGAATATCCAAATCTTCAGCATTTGCTGCTGAAATATTGTGTGTCATGTTAAAAATAAAAAAAAAGAACACCAAAGCTTTTATCTGAATTAAATCAACGTTATTACATATCTGTCCGGACACATGGTACTGTAGTATGTACAATTTAGGTAATTTTGATACCCTCCTTGACGGGCCTCGGATATAAGTGTCAACATAATCAGAACTAAACAAACTAGTTCTTAGTTAGGAGAAGAACCTAGCTGTACTGTGTCAAATTTTCGTACCTTTAGCTTTAAAATTATGAAATTTGTATAGAAAAATGTTCAAAAAGTGTCCGGTTGATGGTCCCTGACCAGTAACAGACCAACTTTTTAATAACAAAATCAAATGCTGATTAAATAAGCAATCTTCATTTTTTGACAAAAAATACCCAGTTTTTACAACCCTGTGATAAAGTCTACAGTTAAACAAATATCATAAAATTGGCCAAAAGCTGAAATTGGCCAATAAACTGAAGAAAACTCTTCCTTACCCTCATGGGAAGAATGAAGAGAAAAGTTTACTTTCATTCACGGAACAGATAGTTACAAAACTGTGTCAAGTTCTGGCGTGACAATTTATCTCTCCATTCTAACAAATGAGAATTTCTCCTAATATATAAAGACACGGCAACATTATCATTTATCTTTTCTGGCACATAGATTTGGGATGATATAGAAGAAAATGGAATTTTACACAAAGATAAGCGTTTTTCTTCATAAAATTTCGATGAATTTAACTTCACTTCATAGAAATGGAAAAAAAAAACTTCTTCAATTCAATAAGACATATTTGTAACATTATTCATTTCTCAGACAGAAAAAAATCATGATTAATAATGAATTACACGTCAGTATCAATGATAGCGAGTAATTTTGTAATATGAGCACAAAGCTACAACAACTTGTACATTTAGCGCAGTATTATGATTGATAGTTCGCACTTGTGGTTAACTTAAGCTATGTGGTTGGGTTTTACGTGGTTGGGTTTTACGTGGTTGGGTTTTACGTGGTGCTAATTTAAACATAGTAGAGGTCATAAAGCAACTTTCCAGCTTTATTGTGACAATTAAAGACTTCACTGGTTCCCTTAAGTGCATAATTTCAGACACAAACAGGCGGCACCTGAGGAGAACCACCGACATTCCAATTAAGCTAGCTGCATAGCTGTCCCACATAAAGTGTCCAACAGTATAGTCACTTTGATTTTTTTATATATTTTCCTTGTTTTCAATATGATTAAACATTATTGAATTTCTTGATTTTACAAAATACAAATTTACTTGAAAATGTCACACCCTCATTAGCCTTATGTTGAGTCAATATGTATGATGCTCTTTTTGTAATTGTTGCACCTGATGTCATATTTAACTTTGCTGTTTTCAAACATTTCTGAAGACAGAATAAATAACTTTTAGCACGGCCTCGTAAGCGCTTATTTTCACCAGTGTGGAATTTCAAGTTTCAGAGTATACTCGTTTTTACTGTAGGAATGATTTATCTATACACAAGTAAAGTAATAAGAGTAATATTTTCTACTTTACAATATATATCATTACTTTGCAGAAAGCAGAATATAACTACAGTCCTTGGAGGATTACAAATCTAGGCTCTCTATCTAAGTTCCACCTCATATATCAAAGTTGACATTTACATACATAACAGTTCCTTGACTTTTAAAAGCAAAATCAATCATCATGCAATATTCACCTAAAATTCTAATAATCAATTTTAAGTAAATGAGCATATTATGTCATTTAAAAACACCTGTTTTTACAACATTAGAATGACTGGTCAAAGAGTTAAGCATTTAAGTTCATTAGTTTATTAATAAGCATTTACAAAATTAGATTTGTCAAGGGGGCTATATACTGCCACGAATTCAATTTAGTAATTGCTAAATTACTTATGTTCACATAAGTAACCGTTATTTTCACACTTGTTGAATTAGTTTCTCTGTGAAAATGTATCATTGAATTCATTTATTGAATGTGTAAATCTTTTGAAAACTATTATGTGCTAGCTCTAATGTACACTTACCAAGTCATTGTTTGAAATTATTTTCATAAACAGTAGATTTTCTAGCCAGATTATTAAAGTCAATTTACCAAAAGAAATAATTCTAAATACTGCAATCCCATGGGATAAACAAGAGCACCGCATGCAGTGTAAATGCTTGTCTGTCAATTCTAAATGCTTTCTATCAGTATTCAAGTTAGAAAGGGACATAACTCCTGTAATATTGTCTTAATGATTAACTGCCCCTCAGTCTTACAACTGTACATTGTCATAATGAAAGTATTCCAAGTTTCATGTTGATATCTTTAATAATACAAATGTATAAGTTATGAAATTATTCAACTTAATTATAATTCAAAATTTAAAAAGGGCATTATAAGTGAATATTTAAGCTTTCAGAATTATGCCCCTTGTCTAACAATCATATCTTGTAATGATAATCATTAGTATTCCCAGTTTCATGATGATACCTTTCATTATAATTTTCAAAATCATTCTATTTTATAGGCAATTTTGATAAAAATTCAAAAGTAAAAGGGACCATAACTTTGAAAACATAGCTTTCAGAATTATGCTTTTTGTCTTACAATTGCATCTTATCATGATGAGCAAGACTATACCAAGTTTCATATTAACACCTATTAAAACATTTATTTATTTATTACAAACAAACTTTTACCAGTATTAGAAATTCACGGTGCACAACCTGTCACAATAGATTTGTCAACCTGTTAGGCTTATTTTCAAAACTATTACAGTAAAAGTTTATTTGTACTTACCTACCGGCTCCTTGTTAAAAGCGGTCTAGTAAATCACTTACCGACCGGTTAACAGGTCTGCAAATAGATACCGACCGGTTATTGTTCTATTGTTCTCTATACAATAGAAACTATGTGAAGTCGAGAAACTCGTGCATTACAGTACACAATATTCACCGTAAAATAACTCTAAATTGTGGGGGATGGGGGGGGACAATGACCACTTTGAATAGGAAAAAGGGTCGATATATATTTCAAAGATTAATCGAAATAAATTAGCGTATACGGCTGTAAGTACCCTCATAACTTATATTCCAGATTATTTGTGAGAAAAACGAACTGGCTACTGTTCTGGCGTTAAAGTTTTGTGTTTCGCCGATATTAATGAGTATAACAACGCACATTAAGCCTTTCTTTAAAGTTTGCTTTTCGGTATACCTAACACATTTGCCGAACTATATATATTCATAAGATACTAGTTTTCGGTATTTATTTCCACAACTATGTCTGAATTTGCACAATCCTGCATTATTTTAACAATTCTGCATTATAGGATATATACGACGATTATATTATTGGTGTATATCGAATCAAAGTCAACTTCTGCATCTTTCCTTTTTCCAAAATATTACTTTCAGTGAGAGTACTGTATAGTTCATCTTAAGTATAAGACCTTTTTTCTCATTTTTTCCCAGTTATTTTTACATTACAATTTGGATTTTGTATACCAGTACCAAGAATACGACTTGCGCTTCCATTCTAGACCGCGTGCTTACATGTGTGTAGCAACGCTATATGTCGCAACGCCGCTATATGTCGCAACTAACGCTAAATGTCGCAACGTTGACGCTATATGTCGCAATCAACGCTATATGTCGCAATCGCCTACCGCTAAATGTCGCAACGTTGCCGCTATATGTCGCACAAAAATCGATTGCCGCTAAATGTCGCAACCCCTTGACGCTAAATGTCGCACTTGGTGGAAAAGTCAAATCAGATCAGGCACATTGACCGATTGGTTTCCATTTATATTTGTAACAAAACTACCTTTCACAAATACATATATCGCATTAACAGAGGTTATATCGGTAACAAAATGAAATTAAATATAAGCCGCGTGAATTCATATTATTACTGCGTGATGTGTCTTATTACTATTTAATACCAAACATCAAAATAGTTGGTAGCGGGACACTTGAAGGTCAAAGGTTAAATTCGTGTCCGCTCCATAACGTTTTAATTTATTATGCTAATTTGATCAAACTTCACACAAATGTTCACCGGCATTAGATATTGTGTCCCATGCAGCATCAAGGTCCCTACCGCGTCAAGGTCAAGGTCACACTTGAAGGTCAAATTCTTGTCCGCTCCATAACGTTATCATTTATTATGCGAATTTGAACAAATTTCAAACAACTTGTATGTAACCCAGGCATTCCGTTGAAGCATTGTCCTTAGCACCACAAACAGTTTTCTGACCAATGAAAAGCACACACGTCACAATAACATCAACTAGGTATAACAGAACCGTGATACTTTAATATAATATATATAACTATACAAGCGTAAAATGGCTGCGAAACAATTGTTTGATGGAAAGGCATGAAAAACTGTTATTTAAAAGGCAGCTGTTGAGTTTTACCAAATTGCTTAACAGCATGTAAAAAACAAAAAAATGTATTACTATGTTACACCACGAAGTTATAAATTACAATCTGATCTTAACATTTTACTGGGTTAAAGGGGAATTGTTACTAAAGTATAATTATAATAGTAAAATATTTCCTTATCACACGGTTTATTTGATTGCAAAAACTTTAATGCGTTAAATATAAAAAATATACATTTCTTCATAACGAACTTATTTTCTAGTTTTAAGGCAAAAAGGTTAGATGGATAGTTTCAGATATACATTTTGTATTATGAGAATGTAACACAGTTTGCGTGTTTGTCCAATACATAACAGTGTCCCTTTAGATCCAGACAGGTCAGGTAACAAGATTCTATGCGTCATCATTTCCTGAGCTTTATAGTCTAGTACCATGATATTTAGTCTCGATTACCTACCCCCTATACATGAAAATCTGAAATCGTCCAGTCCATTGGATGTTTACGGACATGAGAAAATACTTTCTTTTCATTTGACAAAAATGAAAAATAAAAATGTTTTGCAACAATGCGAGAAATTTAAAATGTGCCCCAAAGTGTTAAAATTATGTACGAGACATTTTTTATTTACTTGTGTTTTTATTGGGAACTCGTAAAATAAATCGTGTAGTGCCGCAGTAAATCATGTGTGTTACTGTATTCCTAGAAAAGATTTCGCGCATTTTAAGTTAGCGGTTTTCGCGGTAGGCCTGATTCCGCGAATCTTTATAGCCGCGAATATGTCACTTATAACAAATCCGCGAACATTTCTAGCTTCAGCCAAATATAACATAAAAAGTGCAGAATATTTACTTTAATCTACTTACACAAAAAACAACATATAAACACATAAGCTATAGAAATGTGTAAAGAATAATTTATGTATGTTATTGATACTAGTTTGCACGCTGAAAAACAAAATATCAATTATTAGTAATTATCATGCTTATTAACGTTATTTGCTAGTCACAGCGTTGACAAACGCATTTACAGTTTGCGAACATTGAATGACTTGGATTTTATTTGCTTGGAGTAGGTGTAATCCTTTGTTAAAAAAGTACAAAAGCGATAAAGTGCTACATTGATAAACAGCTGTTATGTTGTTATAATGAAAGCGATGTACAGTCCGATAATGTGTAAAAAAAAGTATCGACATTTTGAAGATAAAGTCAGTTAGGATTCAAATTAGAAATAAAAGCTAACGGGTCTGACTAAATCTTACTTAATAACATAATGAAAAAAGGTAAGGAAACATGAAAGTGTTCACGGAACAACCGTCCTTGTTCAACTAGTCAATAGATGAAATGAATCGAGTAACGTTGCGCTTTAGGCGCGACTTGTCAAAAAAATAAAATAATTAAAAGCACCCAACAGGCAAGGTTATGCATCAAAAACGTAGCCTCTAAAAGCTGTAATTTAGACCGTAGCGACTTAACATTCGCGGAATTCGCGGTTACTACATATCCGCGAAAGTTTGTCTCCGCGAAAATGCCGACGTTGTGAAAAACGCGAAATATTGTATCCGCGAACATTTCTAGGAATACAGTATATAAAATCATATAAGACTTGGATGCTTCGCAGCCGAATAAAGGCACTGTGACGCCACATAGAAGCCCTGCCGCATAAACGGGTTCAAAGTCATTGATGCGGTGATTTTCCTTGCATAATAGTGGTGAACACGTTTATGCGGCTAGGTGCAATGCATAAAGCGAAAATTGCTTTTATGCGGCGCAACAGTGCCTTTTTGCCACATAAAGACGTTGAACCTGAGTTTATATATTTTCAAGCCAAACAAAGTAAAGTATTAATATTTCAACAACTTTCGATAATAATTTATCCCTTAAACAGGGATTCCATTGTAGACTACCGTAGAACGGTTCTAATACATTAAAGTAAAATAATCTTATTTTATAATTTTCTTTCATTTACAAAATCGAGTTACTGGTATGCCTAGATATGCCTCTAAAACTTGCGCGCCTGTTCCGACAAATGCGGCGGCAAATTTTCACGATTTAGCGAAATCAATTTCACGACATAATAAAAATTTAGTACACAACCGGGCAAACTTGCGTGGCCTGTCATTAACAATTATCTCTTAAAAATGTTTAAAATGACGTTACGAATGATCATAAATGTCCGTCAGTCCAATAAATGGTAAAAAATATGTCATACGCCGATTCAATTTTGATTGATGCACATTTACATAACTTTAGCAGGAGATAAATGTTTTTTTTTTATCTTTATTTTATTTTTTAACGTCAAAAAACACCCCGTCACTAATACAAAAAAGTCTTAAACATTTTAATTGTTTTTATGCGGTGACAGGGAACCTTTGTGTCGCATAAAAAGTATTTCTTTAATGCGGAGAAAATCACCGCATGAACAACTTTGAACCAGTTTATGCGGCAAGGCCGCAATGCTGCAGCACAAGGCACCGCAAGAAATAAAATACACGTTAATGTTATACAGTTAATAATGTGGTAAGGTACCATGATTACAAAGTCAAATCAAAAAAATAAACTCAAGTTTGTGCAAATCATTTTAATCCATATTTTCCAACAAGAACAAGTATATTGAAATCAAATAATGCTAATTGATACTGTAATGATTAAGTGAACAATAATATTCATAAACGACTAGTGTAACCGTAAAACTACATAAAACATGATATAGCATTAGAGTTTTAGTTATCATTTTAAGAATAGTAAATTATAAACTTAATGTAAATGTTATGATAAATATTATGTACAAATCTCCCATTTGTAATCAAAGAAATAGAACAAAACTTTTGGAAAGCAAACTTTCAAATATAAACGAAGTACAATGACGAAAACAAATTCTTAGTACTAATTGTGATATTTAAAAAAAAATGAAATCCAACGTTATATCAGTTTCAGCTTTCACCTATCTCATATATTTTAAAACATTATTATATGACCTACAAACGTTTACGGCCTTCCATACCATATATCTACAATTTCAAACCAACATATGGCATCAACGCAAAGGCGAAGGTGTAACCAGGCATTTGCCCAACGAGATTCTCTAATTATACGTCTTATTTCGAGAATTAGGCCACTAAATCGTCCAAAATTCATAAGCAGTCTCCTGATTATAATACAGTATATTCTCGAATTCCATAAACGACAGCCAACTGTTGACTGCTTACTGCGCGCTGCTTACACTATTGCTTACTGCAATGTATCAGCCAAAGGATTCCGACCGAGTTATCAACGATTTATTGCACAGACAAGCATAATTATTTAGGTTTTGGTATATTTAATGCTATAAGCAGTGAACAATGAGCAGTAAGCCGTAAGCAGTTGACAGTAGGCAATTGACAGTAAGCAGTTGACAGTAAGCAGTAGGCAGTTAACAGTAGGCAGTAGTTAGTCAGAAGTAGACAGTAAGCAGTCAACAGTTGGCTGTCGTTTATGGAATTCCATGTTATAGTCCATGCATTTATTAATTTATCAGTGAATTCTTTTAAATGTTGATCTAAGAATATATATGTACCTGTAAACTATTAAAGTAAATTAGGAGGCAGAAAAATACCAAGGGTCCAACCGGGTTTTGAACCACAGACCTCTTTGTCCGTAGACGGACACCTCAACCACGTCGTTAAAGGGTTAATCAAACATCAAGGCTGATGGAAGTGGCCTATATACCTACAACCACTACACTCCTCCCCTCTTTACTTTTCAGAGCTAGCCAGCTCTCCTGAATGACACTCCCTGCTTACCGCATGAGTCCGTCAAACACTTCTGACACCATTAAAGTAAATTAGAATGCAGAAAAATACCAAGGGTCCAACCGGGTTTTGAACAACAGACCTCTTGGTCCGTAGGCGGACACCTCAACCACATCGCTAAAGGGTTTACCCAACATCAATGCTGTTGGAAGTGGCCTACATACCACTGCACTATATTGTGTTTGACCTCCAGAACGGCAACTATTTCGGCAACTGAATAATTTTTTGACCAACATAGTTGTAATAGGTCGTCCATTTTTATTTTAATGCTATTAGCAGTGAATAATAAGTAGTAAGCCGTAAGCAGTTGACAGTAAGCAGTTGACAGTAAGCAGTAGGCAGTCAACATTTGGCAATTCCATAGTATATTGATTCATTAATGTTCCCAAAGAAGTATTGAGATAGATATAAAAAGTTATGAAAGTATAACAATTCTGTCATAAACCTAAATTAATACACCGCATAGTTACGAATATCGATCAACATATCAATTGGATATTATTTAATACTTACATGCAGTAAAGCCTATCTAGTCAGATTATGAACATGTATAATAAAATTATAAAATATAGATTAAGATATAGCCCACCCTTAGCATTAACAAGCGGTTTGCTCAGTTATGTCAAATAATATAACAAATATACATGTATATCCAAACGTTTTTGTTGATGCATTTTGTGAGAAAGACATCCTCAAAGAGAAAGTTTGATCTCACACCTGGTCCGTGGTTGAGAACCAAATCCATCCCTTTTATCAAAAGCCGTTTCTATGGCCATACAAAGTTTTTGCCATAGACCGCAAAATACAACTTTTGTTTGCTTACTAGGATATGTTTTCATGTGTAAATGGTATAAACTTTAAATGTTTTAACACTTACTTTTTGTTTTAGTTCCATCTGTTACTTTTTCTACCAAGTGCGACATTTAGCGTCAACGTTGCGACATTTAGCGGCAATCGATTTTTGTGCGACATATAGCGGCAACGTTGCGACATTTAGCGGTATGCGATTGCGACATATAGCGTTGATTGCGACATATAGCGTCAGCGTTGCGACATTTAGCGTTAGTTGCGACATATAGCGTTGTTGCGACATATAGCGTTGCTACACATGCGGTCTAATAACGGATGATGCTAATTAATAATACACGGAAAGAAAATTCTTCCAAACATGGATGAAATTCTAAGAACATTTAAAAACAGCCATCATAAAAAACAACAACAACAAAACTCAACTTACATAACGGTGTAACTACATGTATTACTAATATTTATTCATAGAACCCCGTCTTGTACTTTCCTTTGAAAAAATCGTATATTTTAATTACATATTTATAAGAAATAGCCTGATCATCTATTTACCATGATTATATATAAAGATAAAGTGTTCCGTTTTTATGATTAGAAAACATTTTTATCTTCCTCAGTATGTGTTTATATTATTAATATGTTATGTATTCACATATCAAAATAATGATCTTACCTTTCCCTACTCGACAAGTTCTGTTTTCATTTTCTGTGACTCAACTCAACAAGTACATTACCTAATGAAACCCCACGAAAATCACGAGAATATTCAAATAACACCTGATTTGTGAACGAATGAATTACAAGAGCGTAGCGGATGGTATCTTTGCTTGGCTTTGGAATGCTTTCTTAAACATGATAAAGTACATAAGTAATATGTTTCTTGTGAGTAATATTAATAAATACTGAGCTAAAAACTGATGTATGGATAGAAAAACAAAAGGGCATGTAGGTAAGATAGTTACCGCACTCGGAATAGGTCTGCATAGTATTTACAGACCCGGTGGCCTTTTAAAAACCTCGATCGCTACGCTCTCTCGGTCTTCAAATCGTCACCCGGGTCTGTAAATACTATGCAGACCTATTCCTCGTACGGTAACTATTACTTACAGATTAGCAGGGAAAACCCCCAAACATTCTTAATTCCGGAGTTTAACAGTCTATTTGTGACAAAGGTAGCAAAATGTAAACATTTAAGCGGTGTTTTGACTTCCATACTTAATCACTTTAACTGTACTTATTGCCAAAACGCAAATGATGGTTCAGAGTTATTATGGCTAATGAGTACTTTTTGGAAAATGTTACGTGACACAGTTACCAAAAAAAAAAAAAAGCTAATTTGAAATGATTAAATGATAGCATGAAATGATAAAAGGATAGCACTTCTAAAGGCTCCTGTGCATTGGTCGAATGTCCCACCACCTTTCGTTTTCTTTCGAAGTAACAAGTGTATTCAAATAGCTGCTAAGAGAGGGACTATTTTGATTTTTTTTCAGACTTAATGGGCCATTAATGAGATCGTCATATGAATAGCTTTATCATAGTGTACTACTGTTGTTTTATTGTATAGAATATTGTGCTGGGACCTTAATTATCAATATCCTAGTTTAAAAGCTTTCATTTACTTTAATTATAAAATCAATCCATTTATAAACATTAAAGCACAATCAATACATTGATTATAATCATAATTAACAAAAGATTGAGTGCATTAGTATTTTCATTTATATTGTAATACACAATCAATTAATATAAACACTGGTTTATTGTTACAGAGAAATATTTATAGAAATAGTTTGCACTTTATTAACTTCAAAGTTACTGAAATAAAACACTCCGCCCAGTTTGGTGTGCAGAAATTGCAAGTGCCACACAGTGCATTTAAAAGTGAAGACTATAACACCAATAAAAGACGCTTAGAATAGTTGTGAAGACATCACAAACCCCTCAAATTAATGGTTAAAAAATGCAGTAATTCAATGGCTAAAGACCCTGACATCTAGTCTGAAATTCAGCTTCTGCAAAAAAATTAATGATCTATATGATATAAACATGGGAACCAAATATCATGAAAAGATTCAAAATCAAGATTAAAATTTTGACATTGAACTTTCACCCTTGACCTCAAAAATCTGGTACCTGCTTATGAAGTTATCACCTCTTCTAAATCTTGGAAATTCTTTATATCTCATTCCTAGAATTGGTAGTTTCAACAGAGAAGAATATTTACATACTACAAAAGGATCCCTTGTGCTTATACTAGTCTTGGGCTTCTTAAGGTTTCCATGGCCGAGTAATGTTAAGGGCCTGAAATTCCATGACTGCTACAGGTTCAAATCCTGAAAGAGGCTTTGCATTCTTTCATGCCAGGAAGCTTGGTATCCAGCTACCTTGCAGAATGTTAATGCTCTTCTATGACCTGCAAGTGCCTGAAATAATGCACAGAGCAGCACCTGAGGTTCATTAGTGCCTGCAATAATGCTTAGAGAAGCACTTGAAGTCTGAAAGTGCATGAAATAATGCAATGAGGAGCACCTGAGGTTCACCAGTGTCTCATATTATGTACAGAGGAGCACCTGAGGTTGGCCAGTGCCTGAAATTATGCAGAGGAGCACCTGAGGTCAATTTGTGCCTGAAATAATGCACAAAGGAGCACCTGAAGTCCGCCAGTGCCTGAAATAGAGGTGCACCTGAGGGTTGCCAGTGCCTGAAGTAATGTACAGAGTAGCACCTGAGGTCTGCCAATGCCTAAAGTAATGCACAGAGGAGCACCTGAGGTCTGCCAGTGCCTGAAATAATGCACAGAGGAGCACCTGAGGTCTGCCAGTGCCTGAAATAATGCACAGAGGAGAACCAGATATCTGCAAGTGCCTGAAATAATGCACAGGGGACACCTGGGGTCTGCCAATGCCTGAAATAATGCACAGAGGAGAACCAGATATCTGCAAGTGCCTGAAATAATGCACAGGGGACACCTGGGGTCTGCCAATGCCTGAAATAATGCACAGAGTAGGACCTGAGGTCTTCACTCAAATTTGTTTAAAGCTAGAAGGTTGCTCTGCAACCTTGACAGTTTTGGTGTGACTTATAATCTTACAACACAAACAAACTTGTTCATCATGTAGCCATATTTCTGGGGAGACACAATACAATAATTTGCATTAATATGCAATATATTAATTGATAAAATAAAATCATATATGCTCTGCAATGTAATGACTTTTTTGAGGGATCAACAAGAATATCTGCATAATACTTCAGTAAACATAATAATAAATTATGAAGATAAGTCTATTTTTTCTTCCTGACTCAACCATTTTTATTTCTGTTTTTTTCTGTTTCGTAACCAAAGTCATGCTCCATAATATGACTCAATGGGAAAAGGCAATATTATACAAACAGGAATATTCCATTAAACTAAATCCTTTCATCTTTAAGCAAGTATAAAATGTCTTCATGCAAATAGATAAGAATTACAGCTTCATCATAAAGTAAAAGTAGCCGAGTTATCTCTTCACTCTAAGTCCATTTACATTTAGATAGCTAAATGCCATAAAAATAAATCAATGACCATAAGTTAATGTTCTTTCTGACACAAGGGCTGACTACACTAAACCCTCTTGTGGATACCAACAAAAACAATTTCTGACTGCCAAAGAAAGACAAAACTGGGAATAATCGAATAATCAATTAATTGCTAACAGTGACTTTCCGGATACAAATGAGAAATGCCAATTCTCCTTCATCATTATTGACCACAGACTCTATCATTTCTGTCAATAAAGCAGCAAGAACAGCAACAATACTCAACCCATCAAAGGGTTTAGCTAGATAATTTCACATTAAAAAAACATGTAATACTGGCGTGTATGTAAAAAAAAAATGGTTTATACTGATTTATTTTAGTTTGTATTGATAGTCAATATAAGCTTATAACTGACATACTCCAGAATCTGTTCCTAGAACCAACCAGTACTATTAAGTAATGAGTGTAAAGTTTCTTTTTCAAGGAAACAATGTCTTGCCCCTAATCCTTAGATAACAAGTCTGATGTGTTAACAACAGTCTCAGCCACACCACCACTTGTATATTAGTCTTAGAACATGTAGAAAATCAGCCACAACATTACTGTTTTAAGCAGACTGACAATTGGGAATTTTATGCTTTCCAAAAATGATTGGGAAAAATGTAAATTTTGGCATTGAGAATATCTCTGTTTACCTAAGGAAAAGATCTGTAATGACTATATACTATTGTACAAAGAAATGAGACTTAAGTGTTTTAAGGGAAGGCAATAAATAAGAAATGTTGAGAAAAAAGGCACTTTCTTCCTAGTCTTGTTTAAATATTAACAAAATGTTCACACATTTCAAATGATTGCAATATTCATGTGATCAAAAAAAGGCAAAATAATCTGGTCAAAAAATGATGCAAAACATTGCAAAATATATTTTTTGGTAGCTGTCCGGTTTAATGCTCAATAGCTCATTAGACTGAATCGGGCGACCGTGTTTGATTCAGGTCACTTTTGTTGTGATTTAGATCATGAAATCCTTTATACATGTATGGTCATTTGCACTGTACCTCTGCTCTGGTAATTATTGTGCGAAAGTTATCAGTTCCTTGCAAAAGTAAAGGCAACGAGTACTGGTAAACTGCTTGAAATCCTGTCAAGGAATGATAGGGTGGCTGAACTAGGCTCTGCTCTGGTGAATTGGATGTGGCTTACTGCTGTGATCTGGAGTCAAAACTACCAACACCCCACCATCAAGATATATTTTGCCTTTGTGATATAGCTATCAGTCATTTTGATAAACAGCATGAACATAAAGTTTGAATATTAAGTGAGAAAATGAAAATTACGTATATTACATGTTACATGTATCAACAAGAGCCATGTCAACATGGCCATCCCCCGCCGAATGGGTATGCTCATTGGAAGAATGTATATGTAGTACAGCAGAATAATTCAATTTTAAGAGGTCTATTGGTAATGAAAACTAATGGCTGAAGTGATAACAGATTTGAAACCTATGTGAATACTGATGGCTGAAAATAACAAAGGGCAATAACTGAAAAATAATTAATGCAGGGTAGGTTATCATTCTTGTGTGCTGCACCCCTGCTCAGTAAAATCTATGCACACATGAAGTTTCAAGTTGATAACTCAAAAATTTTTTGAGATAAGCTCAGGACAAAATAGTATGAAAAAGAACCAAGGGCAATAACTCAAAAATTATATAGGGAAGAGATATCATTCTTAAGCACAGCATTCCTCCTCAATAAGATCTATGCACCTATGACATTTCATGTTGACATCTCAAACACTTTTGAGTTATGCTCCACTCAGGTGAAAAATTAAGTATGAAAAATAACAAAGGGCAAAAACTCAAAAATTGTGAAAGGTAGAGTTATCATTCTTGTGCACTGCACACCTCCTGAGTGTGATCTATGCAGTTTCATGTTGATATCTCAAAGGCCTTTTAAGTTATGCTCTGAACAAAAATTAATTTTCAAAAATAACAAAGGGCAATAACTGAAAAAATATGCAGGCAAGAGTTATCATTCTTGTGCACTGCATTCCCCCTCAATGAGATACATCCACTTAATATGAAGTTTCAAGTTGATATCTCAAATATTTTTTGAGATAAGCTCCGGACAAAATAGTATGAAAAAAAAAAACAAAGGGCAATAACTCAAAAATTTTATAGGGAAGAGTTTTCATTCTTGTGCACAGCATACCTCCTCAATAAGATCTATCCACCTATGACATTTCATGTTGACATCTCAAACACTTTTGTTATGCTCAACTCGGGTGAAAAATTAAGTATGAAAAATAACAAAGGGCAATAACTCAAAAATTATGAAAGGTAGAGTTATCATTCTTGTGCACTGCACACCTCCTGAGTGTGATCTATGCACCTATGAAGTTTCATGTTGATATCTCAAAGGCCTTTTGAGTTATGCTCTGGACAAAATTAATTTTCAAAAATAACAAAGGGCAATAACTCAAAAATTATGCAGGCAAGAATTATCATTCTTGTGCACTGCACTCCTCCTCAATGAGATCCATCCACCTATGAAGTTTCAAGTCGATAACTCAAATATTTTTTGAGATAAGCTCAGGACAAAATAGTATGAAAAATAACAAAGGGCAATAACTCAAAAATTATGAAAGGTAGAGTTATCATTCTTGTGCACTGCACACCTCCTGAGAGAGATCTATGTACCTATGAAGCTTTATGTTGATATCTCAAAGGCTTTTTGAGTTTTGCTCTGGACAAAAATTAATTTTGAAAAATAACAAAGGGCAATAACTCAAAAATTATTCAGAGTAGAGTTATCATTCTTGTGCACTGCACTCCTTCTAAATGAGGTCTATCCACCAATGAAGTTTCAAGTTGATATCTCAAATACTTTTTGAAATATGCTCTGGACAAAAATGTCGGATGGAAGGACGGACGGAGACTATTTCTATATCCCCCACCACCTTTTCGGCAGTGGATAATAAAGGAACAACTAGTCAGTTCAGAAAGTATTAATGGTCATAGAAACAAATTATGAAATAAATAATTTTTTTGTACGATCATTCGAATAAACAACATTGATATTCCCTGTAATACCATTAACATTTGAACAGTGCTGGAATCGAAAGTGATTAAGCCTTTGTCACCAATATAGAGCACGCGATAAAGCTAAATTTCTGCATACATCTCTGTGCAGCATGACCAACTGTAGCTCAGTTTTTGTACTTTTATATCAAGTACCTTAAACTTAGAATGAACTGTTCCAATTTCAAAACGGGGCAAATCCATTATAAAAATTTAAAGCAGGTTAAAGGTTAAAATTGCTATGGCAACAAGAGATAATGAGCCAGTCACGATGACAATCAGAATTGATATAATAGCGCAAATGTTGTCATTCCACTATTTGCACTATGCATTTCAGTTGATTACATACCCGCAGTTTAATTATCAAACACCATAACTAAACACTTCTTCCTCACTGGTGAAAATCAATTCATTGATCAGTAAGTTAAACAATTTAATATTTTTTTAATCTTCCCAGGTGTCACTAAAATCTGAACAATCAAATGACTTTTATTGCCAGATTTGATCAATTGAAATCTAGGTCACAGCTAGAATTTAATGAAAACAATAGAAATCAGTGTTGTGTTTTATTTGTAGTTTGAGTAAGTTACATTTGAAATTTAAAATACAGTTACACAAAACAAAACAGTGTTTGTTTGTTTCATTTTACGCCTTTTCCGTACAGTATTTCAGTCATATAGGCAGGTAGTTTCCTAACCATCGTTCCTGGAGAGTAACACCAGCACTAGACTAGCTTCCTCTGCGCTAAACTACCAAAGCATCTCCCAGGGATCGAACCCACGCAAAAGAGGTTAAACTGGATTATAAGTCATCGACCCTTACTTCTCAAACGCAAAACAGTGAAGAAATGCAAAACAAAGACATTATAGCACTAACAAAGGCAAAACAAACATTATGGAAAAGCATAATATATTTATGTAAAAAAAAATACATAAAGCAAAGTAAAGGTATTGGTTATGTGAACCAAAAGGTTCTTATAAGAATGATAAAGTATTATACTGTGAAACAAAAGGCGTTATAACCCTGAACAAAATGTGTATTAACATGAAGCAATTCAAAAGGCGCAGTTAAAACAAAGGTATTTTAATGCAAATCAAGGCGTAATAATGTTTACAATCAAGATGAAATAATGTGAAACAAGGCATTGAAAAAGGCAAAATGCAAAACAAAATTGTTATAACTAACAACAAAATGTGTAATTAATAAAGCAAATTAAGACATTTTAGCATAAAAAACAAGACATAACTTAAACACAAAACAAAAGGCATAATAATATGCAAAACAAAAAATAATATTGTTACAGCTCAAAAGAAAATTGTTATGGAAAAAAACAACATAATAATAGAAACAAAAGAGTGACATTCTTTTGCCTTATGTGAGTTATCTATGATGCCTGTTTTTTGAATATGATTTCACCTTTATCACTTTTCATACTTTTAGACTGTCTCAAAATTATTTCAATTATTAGAATCTGTTGATTACTCAAGATATATGGAAACAAATTCTAAGCTCTCTTTATATTGTTTTATATGAGTGGATAATGGCCCAGTGGTAAATTAGTAATGCGTCTTCAGTAAGACAATAAAATTGTGAGATAAATCAATGGTTTGTATAGAACTATACATAATTAATGACCTTACTGATTGTATTCTTACTAGTAATTATAGAACACAATATCTTCCTTAATAACAACATCTCACACACATAATAAATATAAAATATTATCGATAATAGTCCACATGTAGATAAATGTATAGGAAACTAAGCATTGTGACCATAGGACAAAGCTGCCCCAACAATTGCCAGACATACAGACATACAATGGCAAAACTTATAATATTCCCCCCAAAAATGCTTGTGAAACATACATAGATCTTTTAAAGGCACATTATATTCCTCAGAAACAAATAAAAAAATTCTTCTTTTTTTTAAAAAAGCAGATTTGAGTTTTATTACTTTTAAAAAATGATTTTAGAGCATGTCAGTTGTTTGTCACCTGAAGAAAAGATGGCTAAATGTAAAATTATTTAACACAAAAGTAATAAAATGTAAACAGAAAAGTAATTTGACTTCCATACAAAATACTCAACATCACTATGATAATTGTACTAATTGCCAATTTAAGGCACCAGTAGCAAAAGATGGTGCAGGTAATTGGCCAATTAAAAACTTTCTGGAAGCTATAACAGGACACCAAAAATAAAAAGTTTTTGAGGAATGAAAAAAAAGCTAGAATGGGCCTTTAATGTAAGTAACTGACTCAAATTCACACTGTAGGAAACCTCTTCAATAAATGAGACTGCACAAAATTTGCACTGACTTATAATTGTAACCAAAAACCTATTGAACATTATATGCCCACCTAGATATTCCAGTACTCTCTTGATACTGTATAATTGTCTCAAATAACATTGAACAATAATAACTGAAATAAATAATTCAATGAGCAATGGTAACACAACAATAACACTGTAATTAAGAACAATTGTATTTACCATTGGATGGCTCTATACTTTTGTAACTTGATTCTACGGTAACAACTCTACAATCTGTGGTCATGCAAAAGTATGAATTTTAATTTCAACATTTAAAATTGTTTACAAAGCAAAAGATACCATTTTTTAAAGAAAAAATGCTTTCAAAGGTACAAGGGTAACTTAATATTGAAATGTTACTCAAAAATATTACCACTGAAAATGTCTTCATGAAATCAATAAAAGTTTAAAAATTTAAAGGTCCAAATGAATGTTGCATTTCCCATATATATCAATATCCCATATTGTAAATTTTGTGCCAAGGGGAACCATTTCTGACCTCTAGGGGTCATGATTAATAAAACATTTTTGTTTCTGAAATCGGTCAACTAGACAATGCTAGACATCAACATCTTAAATTGTCTCGGCCTCAATCAGTTGATGGTTACATTGGAACAATACCATAATTATAACAGCTCATTATGTTACAATTAGAAATCACACCATCTCATTGAATAAAAAAATATTTCTTCCATATCTCTGCTCTTACTCAGTATAACATTAAACTTAAAAAAACAAAACTCAATTTTCTTTCCAATATTCTACTATTTCTAAGAAACATAAACACAGTCTTTGACACTTTGACACAATTTGTTTCCACACTTGTGTCTAAATTTTTCCAGCAATGAGATTACAATTCCCTGAGTGGGACATAATTTTAAACCAAACTGAATCAGTGCTGAAATTACACTGAAATATTTATTGTTTTAGGATTAGATCTATATGCTTTGAAATTGCCAGATTTACATTTAACATTAAAAATATTAAATTTTTTTGTTAATATACTGCAAAATCATTATAATTTGTGGGGCACTAATTTTTTGTGTTGTCATGGATATGTCAATCCATGAATTTAATATCCATCGAAATTTCATTTTGTCTGCTTTAAGATTATTTTGCATCACATTATTTACTTTTTAACTGTTGAAAAAATAAACAGTCCACGAACAATACCCATATAAAATGTTCTTTGTGACAAAACCATGAAATTTCATGCCCACGAAATAAAGTGACTTCACAATAACAGACAAGCAATATTTAATTGTCATGTTCTTCAGTTTCTCTCAATAAAGTGTCATATATTTTCAGAAAATGTTTATTAGGATCTAATGTCAACAAAAAAAACTGTAAGTTGATTGCGATTCTCAACACTTCTAGCTTATTGTTAACACTCACTGTGCCCACATCTAATAACTTTGAATATTAGTAATTTATATATATACTGTACACAATATCAAATAAACAGCTATTTTCGCAAATGAATTAATTCAATGAATTCAATAATTTTTCTCAATGCAGTAATAGCTGAAAAATTCTTTCATCGCATAATAATAACAGATTCTTAGAAATGAGAATAATTATTTATCATATGATATCAAATGTTTTTCATGTAATGTAACTGTTATTATAATATTTCTTTTTATTTCAAACCTTATAAAATGTAACCAATAATCTTCCAGCATTTGCATCACATATAATGTTCCATTATTAGATCCAAAGTTATCATATTAGACTAAATGTTTCTATTTTCTGAGTCCAAAAATCGGTATCAAATCCATATTGCACTCTATCTAGATCAATTTTCATTTTTTCAAGTCCAAAACTCCTTTTCTGAATCCAAAAAGTTCAAATCAAATCCATATTGCACTCAATTTAGGTCCATTTTCCTTTTACGAGTCCCAAACTGCTTATTAAATCAATACTGTACTCTATCTAGATCCATTTCATCTTCTGGGTCCAAAACTTCTTATCAAATCAATATTTTACTCCATCTTAAGGCCCATTTTCAATTTCTGAGTCAAATCAATATTGTTTTCTGTCTAGCCTTGTTTTCATTTTCTGGGTGCATAAATACAAATCTTTATTGTACTTCTGTATACGCGTAAATGTTAAAAAACTGTTGGTGTCATTTTAATAAAGAACTCCTAATACAATCTGTTCAATACAATACTGATTCTATTGGACTCATACACAGCTGGAAAACCTATATTGGATGAAGCGCTATTTTTGACAGCTGTAAACTTTTCTAAATAGAATTCAATACTGTATTTAACAATCTATAATAAACTCATATCATTTACACATTGTGTAACATAACATGGCCTGTAAAACATTATAATAAGCTTATTTTCATTGATTTCAATGTCAGATTCATTGCCATATAGCACTCAAGGCTGCTTTATAACAATTTTGTGAGCTTGTTAAATAAAATTTTACAAAAACTCATGTGAAATTTATAATCTGTAGTGCAAAGTTTAAGTATCAAAATACACAAAAAAAAAAACCTCTGGTTACATGATAACTGATGGCTGATTAAACATTGTTAATTTGGGTAAATTACTAATTACCAGACAAAAAATATAAACTTTGTTCTTGATTCATGAAATAAAAATTCTATAATGAGTGACCAATGACAGCTATAATTCCATGGGTATGCAGCTTTATCAAAACTTATATAGGATATTCAACAGAATGAGTGTAAGCGTTCAATACTGAATTTATTGAAGGAGTCGATTAAAATTATATTATGCAAGCCAGTCTGGTGAGCATAATATATTTCATTCAACGAGTTCGATAAATTTAGTAATGAACTTACGTGAATTTAATATTCTTTTTATCACATAACCAAAATAAAGATCATTTGCAGTGAAATTTTTCATTGGCGCACCTATAGTATAACCCTTACATTTAGTGCGTCTTAAAGCTATGTTTATATAATGAATAAGACGTCGCGTCAATTTTTTAATATATGAACGGCCGTGCAATACCATTTTTACTTAGTCACAAAAGCGGCACAGATATGTGATAAATTTGTTTTCTGACAAGATGAGAACCTCAAAAGTCATCATTCATGGCACACCTAACTTTATCTTGTTAAAGAAAACCATTCTTATGAAACTATTTTTGCACTGAATGCTAAATAGATTGGCTATGACACTGTTACTTTTTTTCCTCAAAATAATGAGCCTTCAGGCTTTAACTTGTGACTTAATAATGATGGATTGATGGGAAAACTATAATTTAACAAAAAAATGTCTAGCCAGAGTGACCAAATGAACAGTTTTATCAATATAAATTGCATTACCCAGATATATTTTCTATTCAGCCAAACATCATGGCTGCTGTATGCAGAATAATAAACAGTCCCCCTGGGAAATCTACATCTTCTATCATCTTATACTCTAGTTATTATTTTGCACTTGAAAACAAATCAACAATAAAACATCTTTAAATTGGACAGTTTTAAGTGCAAAAAGGTTATGGCTAATATTCATGACTGACTTAAAGCATATGAAGGTACAAATTTGTTATTTACTGCTGTCCTAAAATGTGTCTAATTTTTCCTTTTTCTCGTTTTTTTTTTTTCAATAGACCTATATAATCGTGAAATTATATTTTGATAGCATAATTTAAAGTTTTTTGGTTTTTTTGGAAATGAATTAATGGCACTCACAAAGTTGCACAAAAGACAGCAAAGTACTAGTTTAAATTTTAGCCCTTATTTAAGTGTTTGATGATAATATCCTGCTTATCTATTTTTCTATAATGATTCATGTTTTACAAGAAAAAAAGTTTTTAAAATTGACAGCAGTCTCAATTGCCCCCTCATACAATCATAATCTCACAAAACAAACATGATAAACCTGCATGATTCAGTATAAATTCATCCTATAAATCATTATATAATATGATTTGATAGAGATCTCCCTTAACATTTAAATATGGCATCTGTGCAGTTGCCCGCATCTAAAAACACTGATTTTTGTTTGCCATTTCCATACTTGAGAGATAACTTTAATGAAAATAATTCCTTCTTATGATCTATTTTTCTATAATGGTTCATGATTTACAAGATTTAGTTAAATCAATAGATAAAAAAAATCTCAATTTGGCAATTAAGTCAAATTCATAGAGCTATTATTTCAAATGAATTTACCTTAACATCAATATAGCAAATAAAACAAACTTTACCTATATTATTATTCCATCATTATTACATTAAAAGGAGATTTACTCACCAGGGGTCAAAATCCTAAAAACATAAAATTTGAAATTCTTGCTTAGGTCAAGTGAATCACTTGTAATGGAAAAATCTACCACGGATAATAAAGAAATATGCTCAAAGTGACCTCCAAATGGTGACCATCAGATCCTTAAAGTATAAGGTTATTTAAAGGAGCTGATTTTAATTAAATCCTCAAAAATATTACCCAACTCACAGTTGATAAATTTACAATTTTACAAAAGACTTAAATTGAAGTTGAGCAGTTATTTTTAAATTTTACTAAAGAGGTCAATAAGTTCTTTTAAGTTTAGAAATTTATACACCAAATCACTTAAACCTTATTGAATGGAGCAAGAAACAATGCATAAATAATTAAATATTTTACATTTTAAAATCAAAAGGTATTCTTGCATAAACCATAAGGGATTGTCTCAAAAAGTTTCAACAACCAAGGGGATTGTCTCAAAATAGTAATTCATCATTTCAAAACAACCAAGGGGATTGTCTCAAAATAGTAATTCATCTATTATATATATGGCAGTGTACTTCCTTCCATACATGTATATAGCC
This sequence comes from Ruditapes philippinarum, assembly GCF_026571515.1. Classification (NCBI taxonomy): domain Eukaryota; kingdom Metazoa; phylum Mollusca; class Bivalvia; order Venerida; family Veneridae; genus Ruditapes; species Ruditapes philippinarum. The sequence goes on from NW_026854342.1 coordinate 250,415, forward strand.
TTTCACAGCAGACTCAGTGCCATAATATATCCATAAATATGGGCTTCTTTTTCTCAATTAAGAAAGAAATACAGCCTCACAACTTTTGAGTTCATGATTGTAACCTTTCATACAAAGTCTCTGAAGAAATAACCAGCTCATAAAATATCTTCTTAAAACTAATTTCTTATCAAAAGGTTTCATACAATTTGCTTCAACACAACTCCTGATTTCTCATGGGAAACTTAATGAGAAAAATACTACACAAGAGAGAGAAAAAATTTCAAAAAAAAATAAATAAATAAACAAGAGAGCCATGATGGCTCTGAGGTCGCTCACCTGTATATAGCCCCCCCACACACACACCCATAAGAAGATGTTTCATGCTAAACATCTAAGCTCTAGCTCATTGGGCTTTATAAAAGAAGATTTTTTTAAAGTTTTTACTATACACATATAGTTAAAAACAATGACACCCCTGGGGCGGGGCCAGTTTTGACCCCAGGGCTTTTATTTGAACAAACTTTGTAGACACTAACTAGAAGATGTTTCATGCTTAATATCTAAACTCTAGCTGTTTGGGTTTTTTCAAAGAAGATTTTAAGTTTTTGCTATACACATATAAGGAAAAATCAATGACCCCCGGGGCGGGGCCAATTTTGACCCAAGGGCTTTTATTTGAACAAACTTTGTAGACACTCACTAGAAGATGTTTCATGCTTAATATCTAAACTCTAGCTATTTTGGTTTTTTCAAAGAAGATTTTTTAAGTTTTTGCTATACACATATAAGGAAAATCAATGACCCCCGGGGTGGGGCCAATTTTGACCCCAGGGCTTTTATTTGAACAAACTTGGTAGACACCTATAAGAACATGTTTGATGCTAAATATCTTAGCTCTAGCTCTTTGAGTTCTTTAAAAGAAGATTTTTTAAGTTTTTACTATATGCATATAGGGAAAATCAATGACCCCCTGGGGCGGGGACAATTTTGACCCCAGGGCTTTTATTTGAACAAACTTGGTAAACACCTATAAGAAGATGTTTCATGCTAAATATCTAAGCTCTAGCTCATTGGGCTTTTTAAAAGAAGATTTTTTTAAGTTTTTACTATACACATATAGTTAAAAACAATGACACCCCTGGGGCGGGGCCAGTTTTGACCCCAGGGCTTTTATTTGAACAAACTTTGTAGACACTTACTAGAAGATGTTTCATGCTTAATATCTAAACTCTAGCTATTTGGGTTTTTTCAAAGAAGATTTTTAAGTTTTTGCTATACACATATAAGGAAAATCAATGACCCCCGGGGCGGGGCCAATTTTGACCCCAGGGCTTTTATTTGAACAAACTTGGTAGACACCTATTAGAACATGTTTGATGCTAAATATCTTAGCTCTAGCTCTTTGAGTTCTTTAAAAGAAGATTTTTTAAGTTTTTACTATATGCATATAGGGAAAATCAATGACCCCCTGGGGCGGGGCCAATTTTGACCCCAGGGCTTTTATTTGAACAAACTTGGTAGACACTCACTAGAAGATGTTTCATGCCAAATATCTAAGCTCTAGCTCTTAGGGTTTTTTAAAAGAAGATATTTAAAGTTTTTTCTTTCGGTTGCCATGGCAACCAGAGTTCTGCATGGAATTAAATTCTTTGAACAATTTTTAAAGGTGACCACCAAAGGAACATTCCTGTGAAGTTTGGATGAAATTGGCCTAGTGGTTTATGAGGAGATGTCATTTAAAGTAAAAGTTTACGGACGACGGACGACGGACGGACGCCGGACGAAAAGCGATCACAAAAGCTCACCCTGTCACTTTGTGACAGGTGAGCTAATAAATAAAGGGAGCTTTTTTTTTTCTCTTGAATTTGATGATATTTTTTTTTTACATTTTTTTTTTTTACATTTCTTAAGTAGAACCACCTACATTCTGTTAAACTACCCGGATAGCTTTCCCATATTCCTGACGGCTTCAAACCTTAGTAACAGCCGTGAGGGGTGATCTGAGGTCCGCAACATTAACCACTCAGCCAAAATAATATTCAATTTTGTCAATGAGTAGAAATAATCATGAATTTTAGCTTATGTGGTTTGTTAATTAGCTGAATAGTATAATATGCTTCTAAAAAATTATTAAAGCAGCATGAGATTCATACTAATTTTCATGAAAATTTTGAAAATGTATTAAAAAGTAAAGTATTTCTAAGTGAACAAAGAAATTAATTTACACTGCAAACAGCACTTCAATCCATATAAATTACCGAATAAAGAGCAAACCATGACAAAAAAGTCCTTAACACTGTGTTAGTCGCACAGTAGAAATATGGTGATAAATACTGTAAAATCAATAATTCATTGCATGGTACATGTAAATTATTACTTGAATTGTCAATATTTTTACTCTTTTTTTAAAATCTTAGTACTTTTTTCTGAAGCTTGATTTCCTTGAAATTTTTGGTTTTATCTGGAGGCATGCAGTTTTAATAGGAAAACATTTTTCGTAAGTATGATATTAATTTTTATTTAGAGTTTCCTTATTTCTGAAATAGATCTCTTTTAATATTCAAGATTATAAAGTCTCCATAAGGTCAGCTTTGTTTAAATTTTGCATTCTGAGTTGTCCAATAATGGAGCTTACAATATTATTATATTATCAATTTTTCAGTTCTTTACAGTGGCCATTAGGGGAGTCATACCTTAAATGACCTTCCTTTGTTTTTATAATGTCAAAACCAACACTCACAGTAGAGGTGCAATCTGTTACTGGCAGATTCTGGTCTTACACAACAACTGACTAAGTATAAACTGCACTAACTGTTTAGATGTCACATACTTACTTATTGCTTGTAGAAATTAGGTCATAGTAGAAAATGAAGTTTCAAGAACAACAAAAATTGTGGAACTTATTGTTCCATATGTATGTACATGTATATCTACACATAATAGGTGCATTATTTTGGTCTCAACTCACTTGTAGATAATTCTAAACTTAAAGCAGGAAAACCAAAAATGTCACCCCTTCAAATTCAAAATTGACCATCTAAGGGAAATTCTAATAACAACCTTATTAAATATTCACCAAATATAACTTTGTATAAAAATTAATAGATCTAGTGTCTTCATTATAATTTCATAAAATAAGAGTTTCTTAACAATTAATATTTTATGTATAAAGTTATTTCAATATCAAAATAGTGAAATTTTATTCAACAAGACAAAAATCAATATCAGAGTTGATTGCTTTTGACAAAGATCTTAAAATATATGAAGTTCCAATATCCAATTTGTAATAAATTGACGCCAGTAACTTTTCAATTTTACAGTAACTGTCACTTTTCAATTTTGCAGTATTGGTAACTGTAACTTTTCTACTTTGCACTTTCAAAAAAAGCTTTGTATGAGATATTAAAGAATGAAAATGCATGTAGAAAGACCTTCAATTTTGGTTTGGTGAAAATGAAAAAAAAATATGAGTTTAAAAAAAATCTCTATTTCAGAGCTGATAAGGCTTAAATTTTGGAATCTTTACAGGACAAAAAAATACACCCCTGTACATCTGAATTTACTTCATATTTTATAACTCCTTCACCAGAGGTTGTGTCCTTAAGTGTCAACAGTAATGATGGTTTGTGTATGATAAATTATTAGAACAAATGAAAATACAATAAAAAGATAAATTCAATAATATGACATACTTTCTATGCTGAAGGCTAAAAAAAATTTAATTTACACTTACCACAATGAATTAACTTGAACTAACTCTTAGCACAATAAATATTTTAAATGAACTTGTACATCTTTCAATCTGGACAAAACCATTTATCATTTTTAAAATATGTGTCGACTTGAAGTTGCAAGAGTAGCAAACAGTGCAGACCATGATCAGACAGCATGGATGGTGCCACTTGATTTTGGTCTGCACTGGTCCCAGGTGTGGAATCCATTGCCACAAGGAGGCTTAGGTTTAAATTCACCGAAATTATTTTATAATTAAGAAACAATCATTTTCTTATAACAGGTAAACTACGGATCTAAAATTTTTTTTAATTGATTTGTATAATAATTATGTATTTTTTATGTGGTTTCATATTTTGGTGAAATTAAATTTGTATTCATATATATATTTAAATAAAAACAAACCTCATTGGTTGCTCTAAGACGTTTATTTTCCTGACGCCATGACAACGCTGTAAAATTTTCAAAGAAATTACCATCCGACTCTTGGACCCTGAAAATAAACAAAATGCAGACAATAACAGTCTGAACAAAATGTCAATGCAAGAGCTTGCAGGCATTAAGTTCATTAATATAAAGTACCTTATATTAATTGTAAAACAAAATTTGTTTTTTTCCAACTATGAAGTAACTTCAAATCCAAAGTATGAATCTTCATTAAAATGACCAAGAGAATAGGACAAAATATATTTCAATGTTAAATTTGTCCTGTCAAGGATTCAAGTTCATATAATAGTAAGAATTTGATAAAACAGTACTGTTCTTTTGCATTTGGATTCTTTAAAGGCTTTACTGAGTTCAACTAGAAATGTGTCCATAGGACACGGGTGCCCCCACCGCGCCACTGTTCTGTCAATCTTTTAACTAAGTCAAGGGAAATAACTCTACAAATACTGGATAAATCCAGAAGCGAAACCCCAGGTGCAAATCTAAATATGCTGAGCAACCTGCCCATAAGGTTTAATGACTATGTCAAATCCTTTTTGAGTAAATTGCGACACAAGTTGAAAATTGCAAAAAATTTCTAAGTGAAGGGCAATAACTCTAAAAATACTAAATAAATCCAGACGAAAATACCTGGTGCACAACTGCACATGCTGATCAATATTCCTGTAAAGTTACATGACTCTAGGTCAAATACTTTTTGAGTTACGTGCGACACATGTTGAAAATTGCAAAATTTTACTAAGTCAAGGGCAATAACTCTGAAAATACTAAAACTATCCACACGAAAATACCCAGGTGCACAACTACACATGCTGATCAACATTCCTGTAAAGTTTCATGACTCTAGGTCAAATACTTTTTGAGTTACATACGACACAAGTTTAAAATTGCAAAATTTTACTAAGTCAAGGGCAATAACTCTGAAAATACTAAAAATATCCAGATGAAAAAACCCAGGTGCACAACTACACATGCTGATCAACATTCCTGTAAAGTTTCATGACTCTAGGTCAAATAGTTTTTGAGTTACATGCGACACAAGTTGAAAATTGCAAAATTTTACTAAGTCAAGGGCAATAACTCTGAAAATACTAAAAATATCCACACGAAAATACCCAGGTGCACAACTACACATGCTGATCAACATTCCTGTAAAGTTTCATGACTCTAGGTCAAATACTTTTTGAGTTACGTGCGACACAAAAGTGAACGGACGGACGGACGGACGGACGGACGGAAGGACGGACAGACGGACGGACGGACAAGGGTAAATCTAAATGCCCGCCACTAACGTGGGGGCACAAAAAGCCTAAAACAATCAAATTTGAAATTCTTACATAAATCAAGTGAAACACTTAAAATTAAATGAGCAGCATCACAACAAAACCAACATAATGGGTTTATGACCAGCATGGATCCAGACCAGCCTGCGCAGTCTGATCAGGATCCATGCTGTTTGCTATCAGTTTCTCTACTTGTAATAGGGTTGGTAAGCGAAAAGCATGGATCCTATCAGACTGCGCGGATGCGCAGGCTGGTCTGGATCCATGCTGGTCGCAAACCCATTATGTTGGTTTTGTCCTGACGCTGCTCATTAATGAAAATCAATTTTTTGTGCGATTCTTAGCATGATTTATCTTAAGTGAAGTGTTGCAACACTTTTCATTTTGCAATACAAAAACTTATGATTCTGGCAGGAAATGATCTGAAAATGTGCACATAAGTTAATGGTACAAAAAAATATTTCTAGTCCCTTTCTGTAAAAAACTCAGTGGAGTCCCTTTAATCAATTATCAAATTCCTATTATAAACAATGGGCAATATATGTTTTCAAATTTGACTTCAAAAACGCTAAAAATAAACATATTTTGTAAGTAAATAATTTTCATTACTGGTATAATAAATTCTCATTGCAAAATCAAATGGTCATGAATTAAGGCCAACCAAAAGTTACATGCCTGTTTAAAGATGTATAAAGGCAGATATAAAAACAGAGTTCATGTGACATAACAACAGCTGTCACATGTGGAAAGAAAAAGTATTTTCTTTCTTTTCATAAATGTTAGGTGGTAGCATGTATAAAACTTGCGTAAATTTTGGAAAATTATTTCGGGCCAGCGTAAATGTTAATAAAATTTAGTTAAATATAAAGTAGAATAAATTCAAAAATAAAATTCGGGCCAGTAAATTCAAAATCTTAAGTTCAATGACTGATTTTGTTGTAGATTGTCTCTATCTCTTTTATAAAACCAAGTCAAAGTCAATGTGGACCATGATCTTAGTAATTTTTGTTGTGGTCTCACTGTGCTAGGCCAAGTGTCAAGTAAAATATCTGTAAAATATCTAAACACTGGCCTTGTGATTGCTGAATTAAATTTTTCTTTAAGATTTTTCTTACTAAAGTTTATAATAAAATAGAATCCTGGCTTTGGCTGACCCCACCATACGAGGGCTGTAAATGTAAGTTTTTAATTTTGTTACATCTACATTAGAACTTAATCTGGTGTCAGCTATTTTTTCTTTTTCTTTTTTGTTCTGTTTTTTTTTCTTCAAAGAGAATTGCATTAAGCTAGATGAAGTTTACAGATCACTTTGTAAATGTGATGTTTGCTAAACCTTTAATGAATCATCAACAATCTCAAATTAATATCATCATATAAAGAAAATAATCTCAATAACAACAATTTAAAGATAGTAATCTTAAATCAGAAAAGTAAATCTTGTATATCAATTATATTTGCGAAGTATTAAATAAAAAATATTTATATAATTTACCCTTGATAATTCATTGTAATTGTTCAATATTAAACCTGTTGAACGAACTCTACTTTAATAAATATCCGCAAGCACTCTAGAATAACCATTTCCACTCTCATGCCTCAGTAAAATCCAATTGGAAAGCATTTACCATACAGGTCTTTTAGTTCTATCCGTTAAACCATGCTTTCAGGAGCACTGCCTCAATACAACACTTATCCAAATTCATTGATGTTAAAACACTGCAAACACGGATGGATGAAATATATAGATGACAAGGTTTAATGATTTTTAGCGACACTGTATATTATACCTGACCGTATTTCATTCTGTTACCCATAATCAATATATATTCTATAGTTTACAAAAACATGTTTGAATAGAGGCAACACACACTTTTATTGGGTAACTTAACGACAAACCTTAAGGTTTTGCCAGTTTCCAATGCCAATAACAAATGATTACATTTCCTGTTTTTTCGGGGAAAATATTCAGATTATTGAATTAGTCGTGCACAAATGTCCTGTAATACTACGAGATACAGTAACTAACAGTGCTCCGGTTACTATGCATAATACATGAGCACATGATTTGCGGCACTACGTAGAATAGGAGGAAAATTGAAAGCTCTAATGGTAGGCTGGCACCATACCAATAACTATTGAGCTATTGTAGAGTCACCAGCTCACTGATGTTTATCTTTCCTGTTAAACAATATGTCATCAACATACTGCAATAACTCATTAACTCCTGTCAAATTTAGAAAGATTTAACACGTTACTGCACTAAAGTGACGATGTATTCCCTTAACTCCTCCTAACTACACACTAGAAATATTTCAAAGAGTTCTCTTCAACTGGGTAAAAGTACCTCCGAAGATAATTTAGATAGCCTACAGAAGGTTTTGTTTTTTTTCAAAGGAAGATATATCTTCTTAAATTTTACAAATCATTAAAAATGACTGTACAGTGAATTTGCTTTATGTTGTTGATAATTGCTACTTTAATACATTACGCTCTTGCTGTGAGTAATACATAATGTATTTGGCCAGGTAATAAATTTGAATACAACTAATATTCTTTTATCTGAATATTTTCACTGAAAAATCAGAAAATACATGTATATTCATTTGTTATTGGCATTGGAAACTTGCAAAAACTTAAGGTCTGTCATTAAGTTACCCAATAAAAGTGTGTGTTCAAGCAGCCTCTATTCAAACATGCTTTTGTTACGACAAAACCAACATAGTGCATTTGTGACCAGCATGGAATTAGACCAGCCTGCGCATCCGCGCAGCCTGATCAGGATCCATGCTGTTCGCTATCGGTTTCTCTACTTGTTATAGGGTTTGTAAGCGAACAGCATGGATCCTGATCAGACTGCGCGGATTATTATGTTGGTTTTGTCATGATGCGGCTCATATATTGATTATGGCCTGTCATAAAGAAACCCATGAATACAGCATGCTTTAATGGAACCATAACAGAACCCTTGAATCTAATAATGCCATAATAAAAACCTCTGAATACAACTTGCCATAATGAAAGTTTGAAACCCTACAATACAGCTTGCCATAATGAACCTTGAATATAATTTGGCATAATAAAACCCTGCAATACAGCTTGCCATATTAATGAAACCCTTGAATATAATTTGGCATAATAAAACCCTGCAATACAGCTTGACATATTAATGAAACCCTTGAATATAATTTGGCATAATAAAACCCTGCAATACAGCTTGCCATATTAATGAAACCCTTGAATATAATTTGGCATAATAAAACCCTGCAATACAGCTTGCCATATTAATGAAACCCTTGAATATAATTTGGCATAATAAAACCCTACAATACAGCTTGCCATAATGAAACCCTTGAATATAATTTGGCATAATAAAACCTTCCAATACAACTTGTCATGATGAAACCCTCCAATACAACTTGTCTTGATAAAAAAATCTTTAATATAAGTTGCTTTAAAGAAACCCTCAAATATAGTTTGCCTTATGCAGTGAGTCTTACTAAAACCTTGATTGTATAATTGTCTTAATGAAACCCTTGAATCTGAAATTGCAACTAAATAACAACCCCAGAACATACAGAATAATAGAAGAAAACCTGACAATCAATTTGCTGAAAAAATGCTTTGATATAATAAAACTGTTTGGTTAATATGTAGAACTGTTCCTGTGGGAGATATTTAGTTAATGTGCACCATCCCATAATATGAAACTTCTTCAATACATCTACCTTAAATAGTCAATAAATAACATGTCTCAGGTGGTTTTGTAGCTTTTATAGTTAAAACTACTCCATCAGGATTACTCCATACAGTCATATTTGTATAAAAAAAAACAAAGGAAAGTGCTGAAAGGAGTAACTCTGTGAAGTGTATTTAACTTCCTGTAATAAGAATAATACAGACTTACAGTACATTTTTTTTATCTCGATAAATTAAAAGGACAGAGCAAAACACCTTAATGCCAAATGTAAATTTGTAAACAACAATTAAAGAAGGTGGCACAATTTATAGCTGTCATGCTAGATATTCAAAATATAATCTTAAATAAGTAAAAAAGTGTTTTATTTTGGTTTCTTATATTGATGATCGTGACATGAGTTGATAATCAGGGCTTTTTTCCTTCTATAGAAGGAACAGGTTAAGGGCTGCTCCCCCACCCCCCCAAAAATCTTTAAAATCATGCAGTTTTTCCCAAAAATTGAATTTGCATTAAGTTTTTTTCTTCCTCTTTTGCAAATATTTCTGTGTAATTTTTCCCCAAAATTAAGGGCATGGCTGCTTCCCCAACATCTGAAAAAGAGCACTGATAATAAAGAAGGCATTTTTTAAAAAAACTCTCTGGAAATTATTAATAAGACTTCACGTTCCTGTAAAACATTTTAAATCACATGGAGACACGGACAATTATATCAATTTTTGTTTGTTGTCCTGCTTTGAATTTGAAATTTAAAGAACTTAAGAAGATTGCCTAATAAAACATCAGCATCTTAACTATCATTAAATGATTATTGACTGAGCTAAAACATCTAAAATGAGATCATTCTTAAACATAAATTGTTACCATCTTACTCTGTTAATTTGTTTATGACTTCCACACATGCATTGGCTATTTGCAAATGGCGTTCCTAATTCTAAGGGAAGTAACTCTTGCTTTATTAATATCGTAGACTGGATAGGATCAGGAAATGAGAAACGTATTTGATATTATTGAAAAGTTTACTACTTCTAGAATATGCAGATAGAACGTAATTCAATACAAATAAGTATTTTTAATGCTACAAGTACAAGTGCGTATACGAAACCCATATCTGACAACAATATGTGTCTTCCCAGATTCATGCAGATTCAATGCTTTCAAAAACTTAAAGAGTTGGAAAACACTAATTAGGACACATAAACTTATGATTATGAGTTTCTTAGTCCTATTTAGGAATTTACAAATTTCTAATCATGAGTTTCTTACAGAACATTAAACTTTAGGCTAACACCAAGTCACTTCAGAACATAGATCTAGATCTTATTACTATTTCGCAAAAAAAAAAAAAAAAATCATCAACAATCACAATGTAGTCCAAGCCCCATCAAGGATATGTCATGGTTTCCTTTAATCAAAAAAGTGTTAGCTAAGTTGTCAACTTTCGACCTATGTACATGTACATGACCATGTATATGAATGTCTTCAATAACTTGTCAAATCCGGATTTGACCTTTAGTAATTTTGAAGATACAATTAAGGTATTCATGTAGGATGGCCGTGTATATAGTTTGAAAGTTGACAAATGACTGTTTATTTACGTCGGGTTTTCCACTCTTTTCTACTCGTTTATTAAAAACAGGAGGTTTTGAAGTTCAACAAGTTAGAAAAAATATGTGTCTCAATTCCAAATAAAGGTTCACAAAAATAGCATTTAAAAGCATTTTAATTAGTTGCAATCTTATGCGTGAATAATATTGCTTACTTTACGCGAACAGATCTACACTTTTCTGAAATAATAATTCGTAATATTTATGTATAGGTAATATAAGATGATAGACACGAGTGCAATAATGATCAAATGTTACAATATGCTTTTGAAAAACTTTAGAGTTTGAAGGTTCCAGTGTGATAAATGTAAATTCCGTATTATTTGTTACTTTTGTTGATCGAAAAAGCAATTTAATGGCAATTTTCGCCCGTTGTTATTTTGATTTCAAATCTTCCCTTTGCAACACGGTTCAAAAGACAGTCCAACACATGTATTCAATACATAAGAGAGTTTTGTCAAGAAATCTTTAAAAGCCCTCCTCACCGAAGTATCATGCATAAAATACAACGTTCTATATGTTACTTTATGAAGTTTCGATATATCACGGATTTATAAATCCGTGGATATATTAACCACTATCAAACGCTTATTTGGACATACAATGTGGGAAGGGCCAACTCTCAATGTTGTCTGGGACTAAAACAGTTGTGTCCCAGATGTTGTTAAAACTTGTGGTCCGACGCTTTTGCTTTTCATGAACAACTACAACATCCATGTTAATATTGTAAATTTATTTGTTAATGTTTAGTCTTATATTTGCATACGACATTGTGAACAAAGAAAAAAAGGTAATAAAATATTATTAAACTAAGTATATCGTAAAAACAAAAAAAGTATTATAGGAAACATACATATACACATAATAATCCTCATATGTTTTAAACATTCCTTTATCAAACACATCAATTTCTTCTCATCTTTACTTTCACTTTTATTCACCAGCTTTGAATTCATGCACGACTCATTTGGTACATTATTGAAATACGCTTTGTCGGTGTATATGAAAACTTTTTGGCCATTTAAAGTAACTAACGTTAGTAAAACTAAATATTCACGCTACATAAATCTGATATACATCGTTTATCCACGAAATGATTAAAACTACATATAGAATAATACTAATCTGTCGGAAAATTGTAGATACATGAACAGGTGTTGTTTTCTGTTAACATTAATATTTTGTAAAAACAAAATCACCGGGAATAATGTTTTCTTTAGGAAAACATGAAAATTTACATATATTTTATGCAATTTTAAAGACACCAGTACATTTTTAACGGACTTATGTACAGCTAGCTAATTTTAATTGAACAGCAAAGAAATATTTACAATTTTTAGAAGAGAGAAAGAAGCCGATGCATCCGGTTTCCACCCCTCTATGCCTTATGTATAAATAGAATGAATGAAACATAATAATAAAGCAATTTCACCGGGTGTAATCGTTACAAGTAAAGATCGGATAAGTAATGTATATAATGTTGCATTTTTACAGGTGTTTTGCCATTTTATTAGGTATTTCTTTTGTTTATTATTAAAAACTACCGTTGGGCTATATATAATATGGGCTATTATGAAAACAGAAAATGTGTAACCTTTAATTGTTGCTATTATCTAGTATATTTTAACAAACTTCCAAGAACATGCCATGTGCACATTGATTCCCCATATTTTTGCATGTTATTGCAAAGGTAAGGGGACATCCAAGAAATTCTGAATAGAAAAATGTATATTACATATTCATAGGATCACAATTTTCGCAACATCACATTTTTGATAAGAATTTCTTAAAAAGTAACCAAAAGCATATTTTAAAATCTTGCACTTTTCTGCCGAATATTGAACGGACATTGCCTGATTAAGAACAGATTAGCCGAGTAAGAATCGGATAAGAACCGCTTATATTACGGTTTGGAGATTTGGTTCTCAGTTAACGCTATCCGGCGTTACACATTACATAGGTCATCAGACCTATCAACAGTGTTGAGAATGATTGCTAGTGGCATCCATTTTTGAGTATCAAATTGAAGTAAATGAATCTCATTTAAAGCCTAAAGTTATTAGAACTAGTCTACAAAAATGTTATGCGCATGCTCGGTTTCAAAACACGACTTTACTTAAACGAAAAAATAACATCGAGCTGAACAAATCGGTACAAGGGAAAACCGGAAAATATCGTTTGCGTTACATCCGGAGACTGACGGAAATAGCTGATTATTAAATTATTCTGCCTATTTATTATACATTCATCGAATTAAACAAATCTTCCACAGCTGCAATAACACTCTACTTATGCTTCTTTTAAGGAAGCAGACTTGTATTTGCTGAATAGCGTCAGAAAATGTAACAAAGACAGCCGAATATATCTGAAGTAAAACTATTTTCTTAATTAAATTTCTTTTCAATCTTAAGCGTATAAATGACAAAGATAGAAAATCATTCCAAATTAATACTGTATAGTATTGCTGATGAAAGCACTAGCGTAATGATTTCTATAAAAATATTTCACGTTTGATGTAAACCTTTATCACGTCTTTTAAATGAACGAATGAAGAAAAAAATGCTTCCTGCAAATGTATTCATTGAGCATTAGATTGATTAAGCGTGAAACTGCACAAAATAGTACGCTAATATTCACTAGCATTTGGAAAATATTAATCAAAGCTTCATCACAAATCGTTCAGGGCTTTGCACAATTGTATTCAACCAAATGATAACTTGCTAAATGTCTCAAATATTAAAAAAAAACTACGAGTAACAATTTGAATGTTCTTTCAATATATCTGACAAAGTGTTAAGCCTTTTTCTTGGCGGATTATTGATATATCTTGCAGAAATAACGCAAGAAGATCTGACATTGCTAATCTTGCATTAAAATGTTGTCAATTATATTGAATGCAGCGCGTTTTATATGATTGTACAGTCAATATTTTCAGTTTCCTTCTTTTTTTTCATAGCCAATGTTCTTTCTGTTTTCAGCCATTACCATCAGATTTACCTTTTTTTTCCGTATCAGGGACGGACCGAATTACTAATGTTATATGAACTTGTGGTCCAACACCTTTTATTTCAAAAATGTATTTTTATTTTTTCCTATATATTTGTAGAAAGAAAGGAATAAAATATGTTATAAACCAATTTACTTTTTCAGAATGATGCATGCATTTGGACCATATACATGCATATTATCATTCAAAAATTATTTTTAAAGCTGTAATATATATTTTGTTTTTCAATTTAAGAAAATGATCCCTTAATGGATAGAATGTATTCGGCAAGTGCGTATTTATTTTATGTTTTTGATAATTGATGATTTTGTAAAATATTCGGTCAAAATATGTAGTAATAAACTTTGGGCCGTCGAGAAAATATTATACCTTAGTACAAACATTTTGTCAACTCCATGAGAAGTTTTGAAAATTTGAAACTAGTGTTGTTTATTTTGAAAAAGTTTAATACATGTATGGTTTACATAGTAGTTAAAATATATGTATCAGATGACTGTGATACTTAACAAATCTTGTATGTGTATTATCAGAATGAATGTTTAAAGCATCATCATTTGATTTACTGCCGGACTCGATTACAATGATTTAGGTTGTGTTTTGCATATGTGTATATGTTTTCTTTCTTTAAATATACCCTATGCATTTTATATAATAACTGTTTTGATGGTATTAGTATGTGCACGGCCAGATTTATAAAATGAAACCATCAACAATAAAACACAATTTGTGTCATTTTCTAAATGATTTCGTGACAATCATTTGTGCTTCGCGATTGTATATATGAACGAAAATATCTTCAAAGAGAACGCATCGCAACAAGAAAAGAGGAATCTCTATTCACTTTCATTTCATTTAACTTGTTTGAAACTCATGTTTAAATCCACGAGAGAACTGTTCGGTTTAATTACCCTTGCCCCTTTTTATACAAAAGTTATGACATTTTGGTTTATTCCATTACAGAAAATGATTGTACGACCCAAGCCTTATTCCATCACATTATTCCATTACAGATATGACAGTACAACCCACGGTTTACAAATCTGCTATTATTCTAAAGTGTTACTATAAACAGCTAGGTGGCTTCTTTAAAATACCCGGGAACTTGTGTATTTTTTAAGTTGCTTTAAATGACATGATTATCTGCAGAAAAAACAATAATGATGTTTTTATGTCTTTCAACACTTCCCACGTAACATCGAAAGTGCTTTCATTATACATAATTAAATAAGTGTTGCCTCTAATACTAAATTTTAATCAAGCGTTCTGGCTGGAAAATGTCAAAAGTGAAGAAACAGTTCTAAAATGTCGCTTCAAGAGAAGAAAAAAACAACATTTTTTTCTCATTTAATTAATTTTCTCAATGTTTTGTGTTTTAAAATATCATCAAAGAAATGTGTTTCTTATACTCGGAAAACTTCTTGATTCGTAATCCTCTAAACGTTTTAAGCATATGTATGTGCGCGCTCGTGTTGTATAGATAGCTGCTTTTTTGTTGTCAATATAACTGAATATTGTATTTGATTTTAACGATACTCCTGCGTTAATTTGTCCTGTTTAAACTAGTTCTGCGTCAACGCGCACGTACTCGTGCATTGAGGTAAGACTGTCATGATCAATATATGACCTTTCTTTTTATACATGTATATAGAAAAGATACCAGCCAAATAAGCTAGGAAAATAAATAAGGGAGTCGAAATCCCTGCATTGGAAAAGGAGGCACAGGGAGTAACGGAGCTTGCCGAGTTGCCGCCCATTGATGGATATTTCGATCTTTCCAGTGATCACGTCACATGCGTTAACGCAAACAGTACGTACTGTGTCGACGTAGGAGGTCGCATAAAACGTGATTGCAACAATGTAACGGTAAAGACTGCGTATATGAAGAGTTGTTTTGCATTGTCGTAGAATGCATCCCACAACAACATAAGACGGAAATACGCTTACTTTTTAGCACAAAAATTTCAAAAATCTGGTAGACCGCTATTTTCTATTCAAAAGTCCTACTTCCCGGTATGACCTGGCCTTGATAGGGCTCTGAATAACTCTGTCAGTATTAACTATTCAAAGTATGTTTCAAAATAATGCTTACGCGAGATTAATTAGTTGAGATATTAATAAACTACATTCTAATCATATATCCCGATGAATATATTCTATAACTATTGTCCCTTGAAATAATGTATGTAATGGGCATTCAGGAAATTACATATACATTACACCGGATATCTTAGTATCCCACGGCATCGTATTAGCGATCATTTAGTTCAGGGTAATGAAAGATTTTTCTCTTTTGAACATCACGAAATTTATTAGGACTTCAAATATTTCTTGTGTATAACATATACACTAAGTGCAAAAAAACACAATATTTTTTCATAGGTATGTTATTTATCTATTAATATATTTATACATACAGCGGCAAATACAAGTAATAATATGGTATAAATTTAATAGTGTTAGAACAAAAAATATCCCTATCCTATCCTATCCTCCATACTCTTCTCTCCTCCCCTCTTCTGTCCTATCATATCATATCATATTATATATTTCATCCTATCTGATGAAGTCCATGTTCTTTTAACAATGGTCTCAAACTTTTGTTTTGTGTTTTAACATCAACTCAACAAATTCATGATAATTCAATCATCCATCAAAATACAATTTTCACTTGGAGTAATTGGCATTGTCATTTAAATGCAAGAGTAACTGCAATTTACAGTTCCCGCCGCCTCCCTCAGAAATGCTTTATTTTTGTTTCTCAAAAGTTTTCTGTTTTGATCTACTTTTAGAGCATCCAAAAAGTTACTCATCGGCCAATTACATGAACTATATTTTTCATCTGTTGCTTTTTTGCAATATAGTTATGGTGAATTAGTATTTTGTATTGAAGTCAAAATACTACTTTGTTAACATTTTTCTTATTTTATGACAGATTATTTCACATTTTCTGTTACTTTTTTCAAGGAACAAACATCTAGCATGCTTTGAAACTATCATTTAAAGATAATAAAATTCATATTTGCCCTTTTTAAAGAAATTAAAAATTATACGTTTCTGATAAATAATGTGCTTTTAATGGTGATGTAGTTATCAATAATAGAAACAATCTGTTAATACGTTGTATTTTTATCATAAAGAAAATTGGTTCTAGTTTCATGGCTAAAAGGTAACACATACTTACTAGAATTTACTTTTATGATAAAACCGAATTTAAAAATAACGCGCACTGCCAGCATTGACAGAGGGAATTGTTTGTTGGAAACTGAATTGTTCCTACGCACTAGTAAAAAGAGAGGGCATTATATTTAATTCAGTTATTGTCATCTGTCGTGTGAAGTTTTAATCAAGCCTTTGTACTGGCAAATGTCACATCTAAAATAAAACACGCAATGAAATGCGTTTAACTTTTATGATAAACAAAATGAAAACAGTACATTGTACATGTATATCTATTTGCGTAACACATGTGCACACAGAGAAGTTCACTGACTGACAAATTGAAATAATTCATGACTAACAATTTGTTACAAGTTTTATGAAGGCGTAAATTACTATTTATTTGTCAAATAATTTGTCTTACATATGTTTCGAAATGTTTTAAAGATATCTTTTTAATTTTGCCTTCCGGTAAGAGAGCCTCCGTAATTCTGTCTGCTATTCACTTAGAAAAAGGACATCATTTTTCAATTAAATGTGATCTTGGAAATAACTGTTGATTGTTATCAACTAAACAAATGAAATGATATTTTGTGCAACACTTTTTAACAGAACAGCAATTCTCAATTTAGAAAATGATGACTTGGCAGATTTGAAAACAAGCCGTGCAGAATTATTGCAGTTAAAATAAGCTTATATTTGCGACAGCAAAAATAACGTTTATTTATAAATGCAATGAGAAATGACTTTGACGGCCAGCAAATAAGCAAATAACTGTTTTAAAAGACGTACGCTGATATTAGGGTGTAAGGTCTTTTAGCATTTGTTTTCCCGCAAACTACTGCCATTTTTCATGTTGGCAATTTGAATACTTTTACTCGTGGTATAAACAATATTTAACTACAAATTCGATAAGTTATTGCTTTATAGTAATGGATATTTATTTGTCAGGAAGCACGGTCTATATTGAACAAAGATAAGAATATTTACGTATAAACGATAGAATATGTTCTCACTGAATGTAATTTCTACTTACGCTACACTTGAAAGCTAAGTATTAGCTTAATGTCTGCTTATATATGTGAACTTATATACAGTCGTTTTGCTTTTGTTTTGTTTTCTTTTGAAAACATAAATCCCAGATAGTGAAAATGATAGGCACATTCTTTTTCAACCGCTCAAATAGGAATTCTCCAAATGGTTTTTATTGTATATTTTTTGAAGATAGATCGCAACCCAGGGTGGGTTTATTTCTTGTTTCTACAGAAAAAAAAAACATATGCATTTGCATACTCATTTATCTTCACTCATTCATCGGTAAATCCGCAAACATTGTCGCCTGATGGCATTATACACATAAGTAATAAGCTTTGTGAAATGATTTTGTCCTTTGCTAGTAATATTTCAAAGTTTTATCATCACTTTTAATTTATCTGAATAACTATATATTTCACACAGTTTATCAACCTTCAACGCTCGAAGTTGTTTGTGAAATATAGATTGTTATTTATTAATTCTTTCCAGAGTGATTTTGTTTGATATCTCTTAATGTTGCATAAAATGTGTGTCAAAATCAAAATAAATATAAACGAATTGATTTTATGTTGAGTCATTGTATTTAGAAAAAAAAGGTCTTTGCATTCAAAGGGCAAGACCATTCGCTTTATCTCGCATTATATAGATCACTTTTAATTTGCTGTACTGAACCTAATTAACAACAAATCTTTTATCAATAAGAGTAGCCAAATACATTACTTATGTGGACAGAGAATTTTAAACAAACTATTGCTTTAAATTAAATATATATTCTTTGTAATTTAAATAAAACTTACATTTTAGAGAGGGATAGTTACCTTTTTTTGTAAATTGATCACGCTATATGCATTTGAAATGTTTCATAATATGCGTTCACCATGTAACAAGCAAACACCCATGTAGATAGATAATGTAGTAAATCCGAATCATTCCAATTATTTACATAACAATAAATAAATAAATAAATAAATAAATAAATAAATAAACAAAATTAATAAATAAATATCACATATATTTTGTGTGTAAATTTGATATATTTCAGACCCCAACCTCTACTTTAAAATCTTCTTAATTGCACATAAAGTATATTTTTAATTAATGAAATTTTTGTAACTAGAAATCTATATGAAGAATTGCGAACATTTTTCCAGTAAAAAATAACCATAAAAACATATTTTAATATTTCAATGAAAGTAAATTTACAGTTTCAGTGTGATAACATTGTTTTAAGGCACATTATGCCTCAGAAACGAATTAAAGTTTACTTCTTTAAATATGGTAACTTTTAGTTTTAAAATGTTTAAATAATACATTGAGTGCATGTTAGATCCTTATAACATGAACAAAGTAGCGCTAAATGTGAAATTATTTGCCATATAGGTAGCAAAATGTAAATAATGTAGTATTTTAGCTTCGGTACAAAATATGTAATCAATATAACTGTACTAATTGCCAAAAAGCAACAGAAGAAAGGATACTTCAGGTAATTGGCAAATTAACTATCTTTTAGAAAAAATAAAAACACATAACATGAAAGGCTTTTGACGCATTTCTGAGGCATAATGAGCCTTTTCAAAAGATTTGCTTTTGAAGTAATATAATATGGTGAATGAAACATAAAGAAACAGAAAGCCAGACAATCTTCAGAATAGCTTCAGAAAATGTAACACACACACAGAGACGAATATATTTCTAGTGAGACTAGTTAAATTTCTTTTCAGTCTAAAGTTAATAATGGTGAAGAAAATAATTCTAAATATATGTTTCATATTGCTAAAAGAACACTGATACAATGATTGTTCTAACAAATTTCACGTTTTATGTCAATCTATATCAGGTCTTTTAAATGAACGAAATTAATTTTTATTCCGATAATGGTATTCATTGCTGCACAATATATTACATTACACACTGACTGCATCCGATAAATATTTGATCAAAGTGTCATATCACATTGTTGCCAATTATTTGCAGTAATGAGACACCTATAGCCTTTGCATGATTGCATTGAGCCAAATGATACATTGCTAAATATCTAGAAGATTAATTAGAATGTTCTTTAAATTTGACTGACGTAGTGTTAAGTCTTTTCTTGGAGGATTATTGACAAGTCATACAAACATCACGTAAAATGATTAGCTATAAATATTACTAATCTTTCATTACAATACCGTCAATCTGATCTAATGTAGCATGTTTAATATAAGCATAGCATGTTTAATATAAGCATAACATGTTTAATATAAGCATAGCATGTTTAATATAAGCATAGCATGTTTAATATAAGCATAGCATGTTTAATATGTGCAATGAATTTAAAACAGCTATTATAAACTGGCACATTACACACTCATGTTTGCAATGTTTGTTTACCTTCTGTGTCCATAGCTAACGAGAATAGTTACTATTAGTAATCATGAACAAATCATTTTAATAATTTAGACATTTATTTGGTTTTCAATGACCATACATGATTCCCAATGGTTAACAATGTAAAATTCTGTAGTATTTTCCTTAATATTTAAGAATTAAATATCTTTTTGAGATGTCATTAACATTTTTGTTAAACTCCTCTCCTGTTACAAGCTGGGTCCTCAAGAAAGTGTGTCCACAAACTTGTCAACTTTTGTTGTGAATCAAGCTTTCTAACGGTATACATGTATGTAGGGCCAACATAAAGTACAATCCTAACATAAACCAATTCAATTATTCAGGATTTTTTAAAAATAATTTGACTGACCAAGTATTAATTTCTTATATAAGTATTTTCAAATTTCAAAAACAACAACTCCCTAGCCTTTATATTGATTATCCTTGTATCTAACGTTAAGTTAATTTTTACGCATTTTGTCATCTAAAGAAATTTATTACAGAACAAGCACATGGCTTATTGAAATTACTTAAATACTATGTTTCGACCTTATTGAAACTATTCATTGATATGTACACGAGCTGATTTAGAAACCAAAAGATTAATAATTATTTTATAAATTGTGTTATTTTTGGAATAATTCTTTATTATGAAAGAAATTTTCTTAAAAGCAATAAAATAGCAAAATGCGAGAGAATTGTAAAATTAAATTCTCTTTGATTTTTAATAGTTATGACGATTAAATCCCTGGTACAATCTTTACCAATTTTCAAAGCTTTATGGCATTATTATATTGAGTTGCTAAACAGCTACGAGACTTCATTAATTCCAAATAACTTAATAACATTTTCAATTTTACAGTAAAAAAAATGTTTATATTCAGGAAAACAACAGACGACACCTAGCATTGATCTTCAACACTTCCCACGTAACATCAAAAGTGCTTCTATTATACATAATTAAATAAGTGTTGTCTCTAATGCTAAATTTTAATCAAGCGTTCTGGCTGGAAAATGTCAAAAGTGAGGGAACAGTTCTAAAATGGCGCTTCTGGAGAAAAGAAACATTTTCTTTTCATTTCATTAATTTTCTCAAATTTTCTTTTTAAAAATATCCTCTAAGAAATGATTTTTTATACATGTACTACGTAAACTTCTTAATTGGCAATCCTTAAACGCTTTAAGCTTATGAATGCCTGTGCCTGTTGTATAGATATTTGCTCCTAATGTCAAAAGTGAAGAAATAGTTCTTAAATGGCCCTTCAGGAGAAAAAACAAAAACATGTGATATGCAATGTGGTCGGTCGTTATTTTTTGTCTCCTCGCTATAACCACAGTTTCAACTTTCAAAAATGTTGATGCTTTCGTGGTCTTTGAATGAACTAGAACACTAATGACACTATGGGTAGTGCAGTTATGTTGGTTTGAACTTGACCTACATAAAATGAAAAAAGAGATAAATCGACAAGACAGATATATGTGCATGTACTCGTATTTTTGGATGTTTGATTTACTGTGTATAAGATAGGGAAAAAACATTGACACATGTCTACGTCACCCCTAGGGGTATGACATTAGTTGAAGATAGATAATGCAAAAGCCCTGGCCAACATGTAAATATAAATTCTGTATAATATTCAATGATATTTTATGATGCAAAATGCCATTAAAAACGTTTAAATGTTGTGCACTTTTTAACAATGCATACTTTGCATAAAACACGGTTGTGTAAAGATAACAGTATATTTGGATGCCATAGTCTATGTTTTACAGTTGCATATGTTGTATGTTATTTCATGAAAAGTCTTCATCTTTAAAATAAAAAAGTACTTTACTATAAATATGCCTATTAAATTTAAGGGTACATGCGTTTGAGTTACATTTAACTAAAAAGAGTAGTTGATCTGGTCTGAAACCGAAATGTTTAACTCATTATTATGGTAGAATTTTAACCAACAAAGGAAATAAGTTTGTAATTTTTCATAACTCGAAATCATGGAAATAAACAGCCTCAACAAAATGTGCACGTATGAGTAGTGACTACAAAGGCGAACTTTTACAAATTGTACCAGCGACGGAAACGATTTATCGCTTTGCGATGTATAACTAGCAAAATACTGAAGTGATAAGATTTTGAAATAAGATAAATCAGTTTATTGTGAAATTTCCCAAGTTGATTTGCCATAATTCTTTAGACCAAACAGGTAGGAGTTAAAATGAACCCAAAGCTAATGCAATACTTCTTAAATTTCAGTTATCTCCCTACATCTCAAAAACATTGATTTATGTACTTGTTATAGATAAAATAATACATGTACAAAATATTGATTTAGATGGGCATTTTTTTTCAAAATAGTAGGCAAGGCAGTATTCTTTTTGTTGATTTAACATCTTACTTTTATCTTATCAACCGCAGACTCCCATTCGCTAACTAAAGTACATGTATTTAAATGCGTTTGAAAGAAATTTATAGTTGAAAAAAAACAACAACAAAAAAACATTAACATT
This sequence comes from Ruditapes philippinarum, assembly GCF_026571515.1. Classification (NCBI taxonomy): domain Eukaryota; kingdom Metazoa; phylum Mollusca; class Bivalvia; order Venerida; family Veneridae; genus Ruditapes; species Ruditapes philippinarum. Next base: position 273,236 of record NW_026854342.1, read on the forward strand.
TTTTGAACGTTTCTGCTTGGTATGTTTGTTATGTACAATGTCATATGTCATAAGTGAAAAAGATTATCCGGTACATTGACACTATGTATCAATGTATAATTATTCAAAATTTGTCTCATAACATAACATTTACACAAAGTGCAAGGTAAAGAAATACTTCATTATTTTCAAAACTTTAGGGTCACATTTGTTACAGAAACTGAAACAAGAAATTCGACCAGTTTTTAGTGTCTTAATGTTGCTGTTAAATTAATCGTTGCTTATACTATTAGTAAGACTGATTTTTCGTTATTTCAGCTCAACAAATCATGATACTTCAAACATACTACATTTAAAGGCCAATTAAGTCCAAGAAATCTTTTATTTTTATTTCCTAAGAAATTTTCTTCATTTTGGAGGTCCTCAGTTTTAGAAACAATTCTCATTGGATATTTACTTGAACAATCGTTTGCCTTTTGGCAGTTAGTTAAGTTAAAGTGAGATAGTATTTTGCATGGAAGTCAAAAAACTACTTTGTTTACAATTTGCTACTTTTATGACAAATTTGTCTCATTCAACGCTACTCTCTTTAGGTGATTAGTATTTAACATGCTCTTTGAAGAACATTATAAAACTTGATTGCCCTATTTAATCAAGGAAGGAAACATATGTCTTGAGGCATAGTGTGCCTGTAATAAAACAAGAGTTCCTCACATTTTAACACTTGGAATAATTCACATTGCCATTTGTTATTAGCACTAAATTCAAGCAACGGAAAATTGTACCCACATCCTCCCTTTGTATCCTTGGAAAAGAGACACTTTTAACAACAATAAATGTGATATCTATTGATTCAGTGTTATAACACAAGTTTTACTTTTTACAAGGAAAGACCGTCTTGCATTTTTTCTGCTGCAAAACATGTCTTTTTATTTTAGGTGTTATCTGTGATAATTATTAAAACGGCCCCAATTGCTTTTTTGAAGAATTTTTTTTATTGTACGGTGACTAATTATTGATTTTCAGAAATATATAGGATGTTTTTTGTTTCTTTTGCTGCAGTATATATAAAATATCTGTTATATGTAAAAACGCAATCAACTACATTTGATACGTTTCGCAAGAAGGACGTGAGGAACTAATTAAAGTAAAAGAACAAATAGTGATTTATTTGTCACAAATTGATCAAAGCTGTTAAAACATGTATTTGTATTATGACGTAAATGCGGTTAAGTCAAGTCTTCGCCAAATCCTTCCAGAGGCGGAGAAGGCACACAACAGGTAAAGGTCAAGTCATCTCAAGTACCAGAGACGATTGGTTGACCTGTCAAGACTAACTCGGTAGGGTGGCGCTAACAAGGTCCGTTTTTGTTATGATTTCGTTTAAAACGTGATGCCTTGACAGTATTGTCGTCTCCTCCAGTCACCAACAACGAAGAGAAGGTCAAGGAAGATTCTGCTTGAAAAGTCCCCTATGATCAGACAAGCAAGTGCGCAGATACTCTGGCCCATATAGTTAATCCCTACGGCCAGTATAAAAACTCATCTCCAAACATACGTTAATTTTACTGTTTTTTTTCAATAACATTGGTATCTAGTAGTGCTTATTTACTTATAAGACTAAACTGAATTTCAAAATAGAAAACACTGTACTTACAGAGGGAAATATTTGTGAAAATCGAATTGTTTCTACGCACTAATAAAAAGAGGGCATTTTATCTAATTAAATTATTTTCATCTGCCGTGTGAAGTTTTAATCAATCCTTTGTTTCGGGAAAATGTCACATGTGAAATAAAACAACTCAATATAGCGTACATCTGTTGAAAACTAGATGTGTCAATGGCAGAAAATTGTAAATCAAAGCATATGCAAAGTATATTTAATAAAACTATGACCAGTGATAGTTTTCTTAATAAAATCTGAATTTAAATTATGATCAATAATTTAACCTAAAACATTTTGTCCCTGCCCCAAAGACTTGACAAAGTGGGCCCGTTTAATTATGACAAGCCTAATTCGACATACAGCATAGCATAGCACATCACATCACATCACATCACATCACAGCACGGCACAGCACAGCACAGCACAGCACAGCACATAACACAGCACAGCACAGCACATAATTAGAAATTATTCATTTGATAATATTTATCACTTTTTTTGATTACTTAACAGTAAATTCCAAATGCGAAAAAAAAACATGCACTGGTACTTTTGTTAAAACACTTTATTGTGTGACAACGAATAAATAAGATAAAGATTATTGTCTGAATTTCCGTGATAACGTCTTGAAAGAAATATGTCTACAATTTACATAGGGAAAAACATATTTCTTCACTTAAATGAAACAGAAATGACTTCTGATTGTTATCAATATCGTGATAATTATGCAACGATTGAAATGCATTACTAATTGAGAGAACACGGCAATTTTCAATTTAGAAAATGATGAGTCTCCAAATTTATATAGTTTTTTTTCGAAAAAGACGCTATATAGAATTGTTGGAATCAAAATAAGTTAAACTGTTGTAAAAGGGAGATCCCTACAGAGCAATGAAAACAAAATCCATAATATGATAATTGAAAATGCGATGTTATCAATTCTGTTTATAAGAGAAAATGTAAGGTGCAAAATCTCTCACACTGCCTAGCACTTGCTAAAGCAGTATTAAACCTTAAACACAATAAAAATCTGGATAAAGTGTGATATCTCGAAAGCATTAATCACACCAAAAATACATGAAAATTGCAAACTCGGTTTGATTGAGTTTGTACATCAGGGATAATGAAAAACTGCCATATCCCTCACGACCCTAGCACCGTCTTAAGCAGTATAAACACGATAAAAATCTGAATTAAGAATGATCCTAGGAAGCATTAGTCATAACAAAATTAAATGAAAATTACAGACTCGGTTTGATTGAATCTGTAAATTAAGGATAATGAAAAATCCCTTTATATTGTGTTGTAATTATTGCTTCCGAGGGATCACTCTTTATCCAGATTTCTATATAGATTAAACGACGCCATTTTATTGAAGCCCGCATAGTGATTGATTTTCTGATCCCTGCTTTTATCCTATTCCCCATGTGCTTAGAATTTCTAACAATTTACTTCCAGTAATTAAATATATTCTGACTAATTTGAATAAAATTTACACTTTAAAATGACATTTTATGAGAGAGACATTCACATTCTTTTTATTGTAAATAAATCGCGCGGTTTGCATTTCAAATGTTTCATGAAATTTGTTTAATACGTCTTTAACTTTACAGTACATGCAAATGTATTTGCATCATAAACTTAAGAAATAAGTTTTGCGTGCACAAATCATCTTGTAAAATTCTGATACATTCTTTAACATTATAGTTTCTTACGCAAGAAAAAAAGTAATATTTCCGTCCCTTCCCACTTTCCACTTAAAAATTTCATGTCAATAAAATTAATGTTGATCTGACACGAAATATGAATAATTTTAAAAGATGGAAACAAACATATCCTGTTCTAATAGTTATCATTTTTTATTTTGGTGTTTTGTTGTTGTTGTTTTTTTTTTGCCATAGCAAACTCCGGAGACAGCAAATCATCACGCCCACGTTATTTTTACATTTTGAATATTTTTTCTTTCTTTCCGAATCCTAATATCAAACAGATGCGACTTTATGTTTTTCACATCATTCATCAATTTTATAGATGTCTTAGAAAAACACACTGCTTAGGGAGAAAGGACAACAGGGAACAACAATTTTGGATAAAGGAACATATTTTAAACAAAACATCTAACAATCAAGATAACAGAGTACAATATTTTTTCCCGCGTTTAAAGACAATTCAATAACATACACGCAATAAATAGACTATTGAGTTAAATAGATAAATAGAAAAAATTACCATTAAAGCGATTTTTACCGTTCGTTTCATGATATCAATGATAGCAGAATAATTGACAATTATCCTAAAAATAACAAACATGAAATTATTGTATTGTTCTAGCATATTTCCAACTATTAAGAAGTTTATTTCAGAACAGCATAAAATTAACCCCATAAGAACCCCAAAATTAGAATGACATTGATTATAAGCAATCACATGCGAAGAATATTAGATTTTATGATGCAGCCGAAAATATATTTAAAGACTACCGCAAACATTTTTATTTCTGTTTGTGACGGAATCAAGATTGAGAGCAGATATTAACAATAAAATTGATATGAGTGACATGATTAAAGGATTTAAAATCGTATTTAATTTAAATCTCGAAGACACGTGTAAGCAAAATATTAAACAATCAAATACTATATAACTCATCCCGTTGCAAATTAAAATGGCAAACATTCATTTGAGGGTGTATTTTAGATGTATACATTATACCGTAGATCGTAAAGATGTGTAATTACTCGAAGATGTAAAGTAATCTCACAGAGGACAAGACATTAACTAAGACCATCATTATTTTTGTTATATAAATGTAAATAAAATGACCTCTTCCGTGACATCACGCAATTCTTCAAGCATATCATATGTATTTTATCTATGTAAAAGTATTAACTACCTAATGGTATGGGATCAAACCAAAGGGAAGAAACTTTAAGCCTTCTTATCACGCAGACAATAATATGTTCGGTACAGTAGCCATTATATACATGTATAATTTGTCTTAAAGTTGTACAAGGAATGCTAATATAGAAATTTTAATTTACATCAAACGCTTGCAAAATAAGGCCATCTGCATTGAAAAAAGAAACAAACAAAACAACAGCAAAAAACAACAACAAAAAAACTAAAACAAAAAAAACCCCAAAAAACAAACAGCAACAACAACAAACAAGAGGGCCATGATGGCCCTGAGGTCGCTCACCTGTATATAGCCCCCCCCCCGCCCCCCGGCCCAATTTTTACCCAAGGGCTTTTATTTGTTTATTTGAACAGACTTGGTAGACACCCATAAGAAGATGTTTCATGCAAAACATCTAAGTTCTAGCTCATTGGGTTTTTTAAAAGAAGATTTTTTAAGTTTTTACTATACACATATAGTTAAAAACATTGACACCTCTTGGGCAGGGCCAGTTTTGACCCCTAGGCTTTTATTTGAACAAACTTTGTAGATATTTACTTAAAGATGTTTCATGCTTAATATCTAAACTCTAGTTATTTGGGTTTTTTCAAAGAAGATTTTTAAGTTTTTGCTATGTATATAAGGAAAATCAATGACCCCCTGGGCAGGGCCAGTTTTGACCCCAGGGCTTTTATTTGAACATACTTGGTAGACACCCATTAGAACATGTATCATGCTAAATATCTTAGCTCTAGCTCTTTGGGTTCTTTAAAAGAAGATTTTATAAGTTTTTACTATATGCATATAAGGAAAATCAATGACCCCCTGGGGCGGGGCCAATTTTGACCCCAGGGCTTTTATTTGAATAAACTTGGTAGACATTCACTAGAAGATGTTTCATGCCAAATATCTAAGCTCTAGCTCTTACAATTCTTTTAAAGAAGATTTTTTAAGTTTTTACTATATGCATATAGGGAAAATCAATGACCCCCGGGGCAGGGCCAATTTTGACCCCAGGGCTTTTATTTGAACAAACTTGGTAGACATTCACTAGAAGATGTTTCATGCCAAATATCTAAGCTCTAGCTCTTACGATTCTTTTAGAGAAGATTTTTTAAGTTTTTACTATATGCATATAGGGAAAATCAATGACCCCCGGGGCAGGGCCAATTTTGACCCCAGGGCTTTTATTTGAACAAACTTGGTAGACATTCACTAGAAGATGTTTCATGCCAAATATCTTAGCTCTAGCTCTTTGGGTTCTTTAAAAGAAGATTTTTTTTAGTTTTTACTTTATGCATATAGGGAAAATCAATGACCCCCTGGGGTTGGGCCAATTTGGACCCCAGGGCTTTTATTTGAACAAACTTGGTAGACATTCACTAGAAGATGTTTCATGCCAAATATCTAAGCTCTAGCTCTTACAGTTCTTTAAAAGAAGATTTTTTAAGTTTTTACTATATGCATATAGGGAAAATCAATGACCCCCCGGGGCGGGGCCAATTTTGACCCCAGGGCTTTTATTTGAACAAACTTGGTAGACACTCATTAGAAGATGTTTCATGCCAAATATCTAAGCTCTAGCTCTTAGGGTTGTTTAAAAGAAGATATTTAAAGATTTTTCTTTTGGTTGCCATGGCAACCAGAGTTCTGCATGGAATTAAATTCTTTGAACAATTTTTAAAGGTGACCACCAAAGGAACATTCCTGTGAAGTTTGGATGAAATTGGCTCAGTGGTTTATGAGGAGATGTCATTTAAAGCAAAAGTTTACGGACGACGGACGGACGACGGACGGACGGACGGACGGACGGACGCCGGACGAAAAGCGATCACAAAAGCTCACCCTGTCACTTTGTGACAGGTGAGCTAAAAATGTGTCATCAATATGTGTCATCAAGTGTTGATACTTAAATGATTATTTTGATACTAAAGTAACATTTGATTTTCAAAACAAATAATGATATTCGGTGACATATTATTAACGATCCAAAAGGATATAGCATATATTCAAGACTTAGTATTTGAAACTGACATAAGAAAAACGAGCCAATAGCATTATTGTTGGGGGAGGGTCCCATGTGCTCCTTCGTGCATTTTCAGTAACGAGCGGGTACAGGAGTATAATTTTATTTGAATTACTTTAATGTGCATTCATTACTTTCCATTGTTAACATGTATCGTATATTTGAGACTTGCTTTAACACATTTTCAGCTCAAACAAAACGCTACTCTTCAAAGATATATTAGAACAAATGATGTTTACCATGGCGACTTTGATACATTCTTCGCAAGAGCTGTGTTTAGTTTCGGAAATCCCTCTTATATGACCGCGAACCTAATTCTTGCCACATTATATAATTCAATACAACAAATTTTAATATAAAAACAATATTAAATAATGATCAAATTCATTATTCCTGCAGGTTTGATCCTTAGTTATATGTATTGAAATTTCAAAACAAATTACCAATACTACTTAAAACATCAATAACAATAAATTGTTCACAACTATAAATACATTTAGGACTTAAAATTATATGCTCAGGGAATTAAAGAGCAGACCTAGTATGATAACGCTGACAAATAAAAACCAATTTTGCTTATCAATGGCTAGACAAATAACACATTATATCAACATTTCTCGATATATTTGAATAATTGTTGCGTCAAAAAACTAAGAATCGCCTTTAATTGCAAATACGAAGCACTTAAAGATAAAGAACTATGCAAAATGCATAGTATAGTATATCTAAGAGAGAGAATAGAGTAAGTCTGTGTCAAATAAGTAAAAAAGAGAATTATCATAAAAGCATCGTCTCGCACTGGAACAAATTATATTACGTTAGGGAGAATATATGGGAAATTTATATATTTTCCCATACATAACACACAGGGTCGACGCTTTGATGTAAAACAGATATGTTAAATGGTAAAACACTTTGAAACAGTTTTAGAAAAATAAAGACATACTCATCATATCTGTTACAAAAACCTTACATCTTGGTAAGCTTGTAGAAATTTTGACTCGAAACAGCTTGGAATATAAGGTTGAACATCTATCTTCTAACGTTCATTTTCGGCTGGATTCTTTCGAGCAATCGTATATTAATATATATCAATAATGAACCATATAAATTGTTATATTTTCTTCTCAAATCAAATTATTATTGAATAAAACACAATATATTACATTAAAGAAAACGTTAAATTTTCATGTCTTGATAATGTAATGTAAACCAATTCTGAGACGAGCAAAAACAATATACATAATTTTACAAAACCTTTTCTAAATGGATGAAAATGATACACAAATCAATCAATCAATCAAATTTATCCTCTTTGCTACAAAGAGCATATTCTTTTGCGGGAAGCGAAACATTGTATATGAAACATGCCTAGAGGAAAAGAACATTAATTTAAACATGTATTTTCACCATAAGTTATTACTACAAATATAACTAAATTGTATGTCACAATGATGATGTATGATGTTTATGTTTTCTTTTTATATGAGGAAAAGCTTTGTAATAGAAAAATACATCTTACCAATTTATTCAAAGATAAATATAAGAGACATAACCTAAACAAATGGTAATCAATGTAACTTTAAAGTAAATGATAGAATTTGACAATTTAGTTGACATATTTTCTTTGTCTTTAGGAAATTCACCTGGTGAAACAGTTCTTTTTTAAAAGACATTGTTCAAAGACTTTGGGATAAAATTATTTTACATAAAGGCATATTTAGCCTCAAAAATATTTTTTTTCTGTAGAAAGGGCAAAAATTTGTTTATAACTTCGCACTAATGGATTAAGAAAATGTTAGTTGCTTTATAACACCAAGTTTTAAAAATAATTTGTGTTAAAGGTAACAAACCGTTAATTAATTTGTATTTGGACTTTCATACAAAGTACTTTATCACTAAAAATGTACTTATTGCCAAAACGCAAAGAAGCTAAATGTAATTCAACTATGCGGCCAATGAGAACATTTTGAGAACTGTAACAGAATACAAAACATAAATAACTTAAGAACAATTAAAGTGTTTGCATTTATAAAGTTTAATGGGTCTTTAAAAATAATAAAGGTCTTTTATTATATTGGTTGACAACAGAAACATCCCATAGTATTTATTTACTTATAAGACTACACTAAATTTCAAAATAGCAAACGCTGTACTTACAGAGAAAATTATTTGTTGAAAACAGATTTGTTCCTACGCACTAATAAAACGCGGGTATTTTATCTCATTTAATTATTTTCATCTGACGTGTGAAGTTTTAATCAATCCTTTGTACTGGAAAATGTCAAATATAAAATAAAACACCACAATATAAAGCGTATATCTGTTATGATAAACAAAATGAAAACGACAGAAAAGAATAGTGCAAATCAAAACATAGGCAGAGCATATTGAATAAAACTATGACCATTAATTGATTTTTTTTATGAAAACTGAAATAATAATGTAAACCATGGTCAATAATCAACAATAATTAGACCTAAATATTTTGTGTCCCCCCACAAACTTGACAAAGTGCGCCCCTGTAATTCCGACATGACTGACCAGACGTATGAAACGTAACACAATAACTTCCACGTCAATGCAGATTACCGAAGACTAAAAATTCACGTTGAAGGTACCCTGTTATAATTATGTATATATTATAGGCTTAATGAAGGTCCATCCGCCTTTTCAGACACTGTGAGTACGGACCCAGGTCTGTTAGAATTAAACTCACTCATCATACTAAACAGGTATGTTGTGTATGTTGGACGTCCAAAGAAGCTGTACATGTACAGACATATAGCAAAACCAAAGAAATGGATGATTAGAAAACATGCTAATTGCAGCATTTAATGATATTTACAATTTTGTTGTTTACCAAATAGTAAATTCCAAATGCAAAAAAGAAAGCATGCACTGGTACTTTTGTTAAAACACTTTATTGTGTGACAACGAATAAATAAGATACAGATTATTGTCTGAATTTCCGTGATAACGTCTTCAAAGAAATATGTCTACAATTTACTTAGGGAAGAACATATTTCTTCACTTAAATGAATCAGAAATGACTTCTGATTGTTATCATTATCGTGATAATCATGCAACGATTGAAATGCATTACTTATTGAGAGAACACAGTAATTCTCAAGTTAGAAAATGATGAATCGGCAAATTTATATAGCTGTTATGAAAAAGACGCTGCACAGAATTGTTGCAATCAAAATAAGTTAAACTCTTGTAAAAGAGAGATCCCTACAGAGCAATGAAAGCAGAATCCATAATATGATAATTGAAGATGCGATGTGATTAAGTCTGTTTATAAGAAATAATGTAGGTGCAAAATCGCTCACGCTGCCTAGCACAGGCTTAAACAGTATTAAACCTTTTTACACAAAAAATCTGGATAAAATGTGATATCTCGAAAGCATTATTCACACCAAAAATACATGCAAATTGCAGACTCGGTTGGACTGAGTTTGTACAATTCAGGGATAGTGAAAAACTGCCATATCCCTCACGACCCTAGCATGGTCTTAAGCAGTATTCAATCTTAAACACGATAAAAATCTGAATTAAGAATGATCCTTGGACGCATTAGTCATAACAAAATTAAATGAAAATTACAGACTCGGTTTGATTGAGTCTGTAAATTAAGGATAATGAAAAATCCCTTTATATTGTGTTGTAACTATTGCTTCCGAGGGATCACTCTTTATGCAGATTTCTATATAGATAAAACGACGCCATTTTATTGAAGCCCGCATAGTGATTGATTTTCTGATCCCTGCTTTTATCCTATTCCCCATGTGCTTAGAATTTCTAACAATTTACTTCCAGTAATTAAATATATTCTGACTAATTTGAATAAAATTTACACTTTATAATGATATTTTATGAGAGAGACATTCACATTCTTTTTATTGTAAATTAATCGCGCGGTTTGCATTTCAAATGTTTCATGAAATTTGTTTAATACGTGACTAGCTTTAACTTTATACTACATGCGAATTGTTATCTGTTAAAAAGACTACAAATACAGCTATGGTTTTAGGGGAATGTGGTAGATTGCCCTTAAGTATTTCGTACATGACAAACTGCATACGATATGTTTGTAAACTTCTGACCATGCCTTCATCTAGATATCCTAAACAGTGTTATTTTATGTTGAAGACACTAGACGATGTAGGTCGAATATGTTGGGTTACCAAAGTTAAACATGTACTGTTTAGATATGGTTTTGGTTTTGTCTGGATATCTCAAGAAATTGGTGACACGAATATGTTCCTTAAACTTTTCAAACAAAGACTTATTGATTGTTGTACTCAACAATGGTATGAAAATATAACGAATTCTAGTAGATGTTTTCACTATAATAAATTTAAATCACTTTTAAATGTTGAACGATACTTATTAATAGAAATACCATTTAAACATAAAAAGGCGTTTTGTAATTTTCGTTGCTCCAACCATAAATTAGGTATAGAAATAGGCAGACATAATAATATCCCAAGGGAAGAACGTTTGTGTACAACTTGTAATGATAGTATAGATTGTGAATTCCATGCTTTCTTTATATGTAAAAAATACAAACAAATCCGTGATAATTATTTATTCAATTGGTATTTTGTCGGAAAAGAACTACATGATATTTTTGTATTAATAGGTACACGTGATATATTCACATTAAGGAAGCTTATGTTTTATGTATATGTTTTAATGGATAACATAAACAACTAGTCTTTGTTCACATTAATAAACATTGTTAAGGTGACACAACCATATTACTATATTGTTGTATGTATGCTATGTATTTTGGGCCTGAGGCCTTTGAACACAAATAAAGTTATTTGAATCTTGAATCTGTATTTGCATCATAAACTTAAGAATAAGTTTTGCGTGCACAAATCATTCTTTAACATTATATTTTCTTATGCAAGAAAAAAAGTAATATTTCCGCCCCTTCCAACCTTCCACTAAAAAAATTCAAGTTAATAAAATTTAATAAAATAATTTTAAAAGATGGAAACAAACATGTCCTGTTCTAATAGTTATCATTTTTTATTTTGGTGTTTTTTTTTTTTTTTTTATTTTTTTGCAATGGCAACTCCGAAGACTGCAAATCATCACGCACACGTTATTTTTACATTTTGAATATTTTTTTCTCTCCATGTCCTAATATCAAACAGACTCGACTTTATGTTTTTGACAACATTCATCAATATTTAGATGTCTTAGAAAAACATACTGCTTAGGAACAAATGACAATAGGGAACAACAATTTTGGGTAAAGGAACACATTTTAAACAAAACATCTAACAATCAAGATAACAGAGTTTCTCTTACAATATTTTTTCCCGCGTTTAAAGACAATTCAATAACATAAACGAAAAAAATAGACTATTGAGTTAAAAAGATAAACAGAAAAAAATACCATTAAAGCGATTTTTACCGTTCGTTTCATGATAGCAATGATAGCAGAATAATTGACAATTATCCTACAAATTACAAACATGAAATTATTGTATTGTTCTAGAATATTAAGAAGTTTATTTCAGAACAGCATAAAATTAACCCCATAAGAACCCCAAAATTAGAATGACATTGATGATAAGCAATCACATGCGAAGAATATTTGATTTGACGATGCAGCAGAACATATATTTAAAGACTTCTGCAAACATTTTCATTTCTGTTTGTGACGAAATCAAGATTGAGAGCAGATACTGACAATAAAATTGATATGCGTGACATGATTAAAGGATTTAAAACCGACTTTAATTTAAACCTCAAAGACAAGTATTAGCAAAATATTAAATAATCAAACTGTATGTAACTCATCCCGAAGCAAATTTAATTTTTAAAATCCTTTTTAGGGTGTTTTTTTTAGATGTATACATTATACAGTACATCGTGAAGAGATGTTATATTTTGGAAGATGTAAAGTAATCTCACAGAGGCCAATTAAGGCATTAACTAAGGCCATCATTATTTTTGTTATATAAATGTATATGAAATGACCTTTTCCGTGATATCACGCAATTCTTCAAATATATCATATCTATTTTATGGCTGCATCTATGTAAAAGTATTAACTACCTAATGGTATGGGATCAAACCATAGGGGAAGAAAATTTAAGCCTTCTTATCACGCCCGGTACAATAGCAATTATATACATGTATAATTTGTCTTATAGTTGTACAAGAAATGCTTATATAGAGATTTTAATGTATATCAAACACGTGCAAAAGAAGGTCATCTTCATTGAAAAAAAAACAACAAAAAACAACACAATTTTTAAAACCATAATTGTGAATATGTGTCATCAATATGTGTCATCAAGTGTTGATACTTAAATTATCATTTTGATATTGAAGTAAAACATTTGATTTTCAAAACAAAAAATGATATACAGTGGCATATTATTAACGATCCAAAAAGATATAGCATATATTCAAAACTTAGTATTTGAAACTGACATAAGAAAAACGAGCAAATAGTTGGGGGAGGGTCAAATTTGCACCTTCGTGCATTTTCAGCTACGAGCGGGTACACGAGTATAATTTTATTTGAATTACTTTAATGTACGTCCATTACTTTCATTAACCTTGAATAAACAATTAACATGTATCATACATTTGAGACTTGCTTAAACACATTTTCAGCTAAAACAAAATGCTAGTCTTCAAAGATATATTAGAACAAATGATGTTTACCAGGGCGACTTTGATACATTCTATGCAAGAACTGTGTTAAGTTTCGGATATTCCTCCTATTTGACCGCGAACCTAATTCTTGCCACATCATATAACAAATACAACAAATACTGAATGAAATAAAATTATGACAAAATTAATTATTCCTACAGGTTTGATCTTAGTTATGTATATTGAAATTTCAAAACAAATTACCAATACTACTTAAAACATTAATAACAATAAATTGTTCACAACTATAAATACATTTAGGAGTAATATATATGTTCAGGGAATTAAAAAGCAGACCTTGTATGATAACGTTGTCAAATAAACACCAATTTTGCTTATCAATGGCTAGACAAATAACACATTATATAACCATTTCTATTTTAAAAAGGGAATGTCCACTCATTCCCAATTCACGTACCAATTATGGCCAAATTACACTACAAAAAGGATGCCCTTTTTACCATTTTTGAGAAAGAAAAGAACAAAGACAAGCAAAAAATCAACATAAATGTATTTGTATCTTTTAATTAACAGTGATTTAATTGACATAACTGTAAGTTAATTTGTTACGCCGGCTTAACAAAATAAAAAAATCATTTTCATTAAATGAAGAAAAATGTTACGCCGGCTTAACAAATTCTCAAATCCAAGTTGTATTACAGCACAAAATTTCAAACTGTAAGTTGAATTGTTACGCCGGCTTAACAAAATCAAAAAATCATTTTCATTAGATGAAGAAAAATGTTACGCCGGCTTAACAAATTCTCAAATCCAAGTTGTATTACAGCACAAAATTTCAAACTGTAAGTTGAATTGTTACGCCGGCTTAACAAAATCAAAAAATCATTTTCATTAGATGAAGAAAAATGTTACGCCGGCTTAACAAATTCTCAAATCCAAGTTGTATTACAGCACAAAATTTCAAACTGTAAGTTAATTTGTTACGCCAGCTTAACAAAATCAAAAAATCATTTTCATTAGATGAAGAAAAATGTTACGCCGGCTTAACAATTTCTCAAATCAAATAAATATTTCAAAGAAAATTTCAAACTGTGAGACAAACTGTTATGCCGGCTTAACAAAATGGAAAATAATTTAAATTGTAAGATAAATAATTTCCATTAGATGAAGAAAAATGTTACGCCGGCTTAACAAATTCTCAAATCCAAGTGGAATTACAGCACAAAATTTCAAAGTTAATTTGTTACGCCGGCTTAACAAAATAAAAAAATCATTTTCATTAGATGAAGGAAAATGTTACGCCAGCTTAACAAATTCTCAAATCCAAGTGGAATTACAGCCTGTAAGTTAAATTGTTACGCCAGCTTAACAAAATCAAAAAAATATTTTCATTAGATGAAGAAAAATGTTACGCCGGCTTAACAAATTCTCAAATCAAATAAATATTACAAAGAAAATTTCAAACCGTGAGACAAATTGTTATGCCGGCTTAACAAAATGGAAAATAATTTTAATTGTAAGATAAATAATTTCCATTAGATGAAGAAAAATGTTACGCCGGCTTAACAAATTCTCAAATCCAAGTGGAATTACAGCACAAAATTTCAAAGTTAATTTGTTACGCCGGCTTAACAAAATAAAAAAATCATTTTCATTAGATGAAGAAAAATGTTACGCCGGCTTAACAAATTCTCAAATCCAAGTGGAATTACAGCACAAAATTTCAAACTGTAAGTTAATTTGTTACGCCGGCTTAACAAAATAAAAAAATCATTTTCATTAGATGAAGAAAAATGTTACGCCGGCTTAACAAATTCTCAAATCGTTGTATTACAGCACAAAATTTCAAACTGTAAGTTAATTTGTTACGCCGGCTTAACAAAATCAAAAAATCATTTTCATTAGATGAAGAAAAATGTTACGCCGGCTTAACAAATTCTCAAATCGTTGTATTACAGCACAAAATTTCAAACTGTTAGTTAATTTGTTACGCCAGCTTAACAAAATCAAAAAATCATTTTCATTAGATGAAGGAAAATGTTACGCCAGCTTAACAAATTCTCAAATCCAAGTGGAATTACAGCCTGTAAGTTAAATTGTTACGCCAGCTTAACAAAATCAAAAAAATATTTTCATTAGATGAAGAAAAATGTTACGCCGGCTTAACAAATTCTCAAATCAAATAAATATTACAAAGAAAATTTCAAACTGTGAGACAAATTGTTATGCCGGCTTAACAAAATGGAAAATAATTTTAATTGTAAGATAAATAATTTCCATTAGATGAAGAAAAATGTTACGCCGGCTTAACAAATTCTCAAATCCAAGTGGAATTACAGCACAAAATTTCAAAGTTAATTTGTTACGCCGGCTTAACAAAATAAAAAAATCATTTTCATTAGATGAAGAAAAATGTTACGCCAGCTTATCAAATTCTCAAATCCAAGTGGAATTACAGCACAAAATTTCAAACTGTAAGTTAAATTGTTATGCCGGCTTAACAAAATAAAAAAATCATTTTCATTAGATGAAGGAAAATGTTACGCCAGCTTAACAAATTCTCAAATCCAAGTGGAATTACAGCCTGTAAGTTAAATTGTTACGCCAGCTTAACAAAATCAAAAATTATTTTCATTAGATGAAGAAAAATGTTACGCCAGCTTAACAAATTCTCAAATCAAAGTGGAATTACAGCCTGTAAGTTAAATTGTTACGCCAGCTTAACAAAATCAAAAATTATTTTCATTAGATGAAGAAAAATGTTACGCCAGCTTAACAAATTCTCAAATCAAAGTGGAATTACAGCCTGTAAGTTAAATTGTTATGCCGGCTTAACAAAATCAAAAAATCATTTTCCTTACATGTAGAAAAATGTTAAGCTGGCTTAACAAATTATCAAATCAAAGTAATGTTTCAAAGAAAATTTTAAACTGTAAGATAAATTGTTATGGCGTCTTAACAAAATCGAAAAATCATTTTCCTTACATGAAGAGAAATGTTAAGCTGGCTTAACAAATTCTCATATCCAAGTGGAATTACAGCATATCAATTCTCAAATAAATTGTTAAGCCAGTTTAACAAAATCGAAAAATCAGTTTCATTAGATGAAGAAAAATATTACACCGGCTTTACAAATTCTCAAATCAAAGTAATATTTCAAAAAAAGATTTTAAACTGTAGGATAAATCTCATATTAAAGTAGAACGTAAATTATCAATAAGTCTAACAGTTAAGCTGGGATGCTGATTTAACAAAACTAAAATTAATTTCATTAGCTGAAATGTTAACCAGCTAACATTTGTATAATATCAAGTAGAAGAACAGCATAAAATTTCAAGTTAACCGATAAATTTATATGTTAGCTGAACCACTGAAATTCATTGGAGCGCCTGTTTATCTAAGAATTACTGTACAGTAAACTCCGCTTATAACGAACTCACTGGGACATTCAAAATCTGTTCCTTATATCCGGAGTTCCTTGTAAGCATATAGCGAATTAGTTCCTTGTATCAGAAGTTTTTATAGCGAACAGTTTTACATATAACGAACTAATTGTTTACCATCGTCCTCCATTTAGAAGAGCATTTGATTAAGAGAAATAACTCTTGAGTTCGTCATTGTTGTCTCCCTTATATTGATTAAGGAATAATTGCAATGTTGTTTCTTTTTAATATAATTTGTATGTATAAATATATCTATAAGATAATTATATGATATGTACCATATGCAATATTGTTATTTATTAACGATACAGTATCATGCACAAAAATAATCACTTTGCTTTGAAGAAGTCGCTAATTTTAGTGTGGGAATGTTTACAACTCTTCAGGTTAAATTCAATATTCAATAAACTTTTAAAAACTGTTTTTCCAACATGTGCATTAGACTCAAAGTATAACCTAATCTAGTGCAAACAATCAATAGCTTCATTTTTTGACACAACCGGCAGATAATCCAAATAGATCTCGTCTTCGGAAGATTGACTGTCATCGTCATTATTTGTTCCTAATATATCCGCTACATTCGGCCAAGTTGTAATCTGTGCCGATGAAAAAACGAAAGTAGAAAAAATGCGTGATTCTGTTTACGGAATAGCCAATATTTGTAGTTTCGTTATAAAAGTGTAATTTTCTGTACTTTTTATGGCATTGGGAACTGAAAAATGGTTCCTTATAAGCGATAATTCCTTATAACCGTGTTCGCTGTAACCGTAATTTTTTACATTAAATAAAGAAGGGCAAAATCTGGGCCCAAAAAATTTGTTCCTTATAACCGGAAGTTCGCTATAACCGTGTTCGCTATATGTGAAGTTTACTGTAGTTCCAAAGTTCTAAGTAATATTTTAAAACTACCATATAAATTGTTATGCAAATGTTAAGCTACTTCAACACAATAAATAAATTAAGTATATATCAATACATTTCATGACAAAAATTGATAAGGTAGCTTAACAAAATAGTTTAACAGAAATATATAGAAATACATTCAAGGACAAAACTGTTAAACTGGCATGGAAATGAAACTCGGATTTTCTCAGAATCAATCAATCTTAACAAAATAGTAAATAAAATATGTAACTTAGCATATGTGTAATCAATCAAAGATTAAATACATACAAATTAAAAATATATTCTAGTTTGCCAAAAAAAGTAAATAGTAATATGTGATCAATTTACAACTTACATAATTTGAAATTATTTTCAACTATTTAGAAGGTACCAAATGGTAATAACATTAAATCAACTACATTCAAAAAATTGTTCTGGGCAGATTTTTTAATGGTAGTATATATGAAAAAAAAATTGCATCACAGCAGAGAAATAAGAAAAAATATATTTCTTAATTGCCTAAATGAGAGCAAGTCATCTATGCAAAAAATTACCCATAAAAGTGTTGTAATCAGCTTAAGCACCATACAAAGGGAAATCATTACCCCATATGAAATCTTAATGCCCAACCTTCCCCTGTATCGCGCTATCAACAAAGGGCCTGAAACCACGGTTTTCTAAATAATACAGCAATTCAAGTAAACAATACAGTT